>NW_028252004.1:0-25213 GCF_964263255.1 Lissotriton vulgaris | reverse complement strand
TGACGTTCAAAAATAAAACATTTGAAAACGGACCATTTTCCACATTTCTGAAGCATGACGTAATGGGGGGGTGTTATCTCTTTTGTCGAAAATCAGCCGTTTTTGCTCGAACATTAAATGCCTCCAAATGGTATTTAATTAACTTCCCGGGGTGAAGAAACCCTTTTTGAGAACTCAGAGTGAGTAAATTGGCCATTTTCATGCACTTTTAACCATTCCATAAATCTTGTGTTTTGGGCCCCTGGAAGCATGAAAATCACTTTAAACATGCTAATTTTAGCTCTAACACTGATGATCCACCTACAAATGTGAACTGACGTTCAAAAATAAAACATTTGAAAACGGACCATTTTCCACATTTCTGAAGCATGACGTAATGGGGGGGTGTTATCTCTTTTGTCGAAAATCAGCCGTTTTTGCTCGAACATTAAATGCCTCCAAATGGTATTTAATTAACTTCCCGAGCCCCTGGAAGCATGAAAATCACTTTAAACATGCTAATTTTAGCTCTAACACTGATGATCCACCTACAAATGTGAACTGACGTTCAAAAATAAAACATTTGAAAACGGACCATTTTCCACATTTCTGAAGCATGACGTAATGGGGGGGTGTTATCTCTTTTGTCGAAAATCAGCCGTTTTTGCTCGAACATTAAATGCCTCCAAATGGTATTTAATTAACTTCCCGGGGTGAAGAAACCCTTTTTGAGAACTCAGAGTGAGTAAATTGGCCATTTTCATGCACTTTTAACCATTCCATAAATCTTGTGTTTTGGGCCCCTGGAAGCATGAAAATCACTTTAAACATGCTAATTTTAGCTCTAACACTGATGATCCACATACAAATGTGAACTGACGTTCAAAAATAAAACATTTGAAAACGGACCATTTTCCACATTTCTGAAGCATGACGTAATGGGGGGGTGTTATCTCTTTTGTCGAAAATCAGCCGTTTTTGCTCGAACATTAAATGCCTCCAAATGGTATTTAATTAACTTCCCGGGGTGAAGAAACCCTTTTTGAGAACTCAGAGTGAGTAAATTGGCCATTTTCATGCACTTTTAACCATTCCATAAATCTTGTGTTTTGGGCCCCTGGAAGCATGAAAATCACTTTAAACATGCTAATTTTAGCTCTAACACTGATGATCCACATACAAATGTGAACTGACGTTCAAAAATAAAACATTTGAAAACGGACCATTTTCCACATTTCTGAAGCATGACGTAATGGGGGGGTGTTATCTCTTTTGTCGAAAATCAGCCGTTTTTGCTCGAACATTAAATGCCTCCAAATGGTATTTAATTAACTTCCCGAGCCCCTGGAAGCATGAAAATCACTTTAAACATGCTAATTTTAGCTCTAACACTGATGATCCACCTACAAATGTGAACTGACGTTCAAAAATAAAACATTTGAAAACGGACCATTTTCCACATTTCTGAAGCATGACGTAATGGGGGGGTGTTATCTCTTTTGTCGAAAATCAGCCGTTTTTGCTCGAACATTAAATGCCTCCAAATGGTATTTAATTAACTTCCCGGGGTGAAGAAACCCTTTTTGAGAACTCAGAGTGAGTAAATTGGCCATTTTCATGCACTTTTAACCATTCCATAAATCTTGTGTTTTGGGCCCCTGGAAGCATGAAAATCACTTTAAACATGCTAATTTTAGCTCTAACACTGATGATCCACCTACAAATGTGAACTGACGTTCAAAAATAAAACATTTGAAAACGGACCATTTTCCACATTTCTGAAGCATGACGTAATGGGGGGGGTGTTATCTCTTTTGTCGAAAATCAGCCGTTTTTGCTCGAACATTAAATGCCTCCAAATGGTATTTAATTAACTTCCCGGGGTGAAGAAACCCTTTTTGAGAACTCAGAGTGAGTAAATTGGCCATTTTCATGCACTTTTAACCATTCCATAAATCTTGTGTTTTGGGCCCCTGGAAGCATGAAAATCACTTTAAACATGCTAATTTTAGCTCTAACACTGATGATCCACCTACAAATGTGAACTGACGTTCAAAAATAAAACATTTGAAAACGGACCATTTTCCACATTTCTGAAGCATGACGTAATGGGGGGGTGTTATCTCTTTTGTCGAAAATCAGCCGTTTTTGCTCGAACATTAAATGCCTCCAAATGGTATTTAATTAACTTCCCGAGCCCCTGGAAGCATGAAAATCACTTTAAACATGCTAATTTTAGCTCTAACACTGATGATCCACCTACAAATGTGAACTGACGTTCAAAAATAAAACATTTGAAAACGGACCATTTTCCACATTTCTGAAGCATGACGTAATGGGGGGGTGTTATCTCTTTTGTCGAAAATCAGCCGTTTTTGCTCGAACATTAAATGCCTCCAAATGGTATTTAATTAACTTCCCGGGGTGAAGAAACCCTTTTTGAGAACTCAGAGTGAGTAAATTGGCCATTTTCATGCACTTTTAACCATTCCATAAATCTTGTGTTTTGGGCCCCTGGAAGCATGAAAATCACTTTAAACATGCTAATTTTAGCTCTAACACTGATGATCCACCTACAAATGTGAACTGACGTTCAAAAATAAAACATTTGAAAACGGACCATTTTCCACATTTCTGAAGCATGACGTAATGGGGGGGTGTTATCTCTTTTGTCGAAAATCAGCCGTTTTTGCTCGAACATTAAATGCCTCCAAATGGTATTTAATTAACTTCCCGAGCCCCTGGAAGCATGAAAATCACTTTAAACATGCTAATTTTAGCTCTAACACTGATGATCCACCTACAAATGTGAACTGACGTTCAAAAATAAAACATTTGAAAACGGACCATTTTCCACATTTCTGAAGCATGACGTAATGGGGGGGTGTTATCTCTTTTGTCGAAAATCAGCCGTTTTTGTTTGAACATTAAATGCCTCCAAATGGTATTTAATTAACTTCCCGGGGTGAAGAAACCCTTTTTGAGAACTCAGAGTGAGTAAATTGGCCATTTTCATGCACTTTTAACCATTCCATAAATCTTGTGTTTTGGGCCCCTGGAAGCATGAAAATCACTTTAAACATGCTAATTTTAGCTCTAACACTGATGATCCACCTACAAATGTGAACTGACGTTCAAAAATAAAACATTTGAAAACGGACCATTTTCCACATTTCTGAAGCATGACGTAATGGGGGGGTGTTATCTCTTTTGTCGAAAATCAGCCGTTTTTGCTCGAACATTAAATGCCTCCAAATGGTATTTAATTAACTTCCCGGGGTGGAGAAACCCTTTTTGAGAACTCAGAGTGAGTAAATTGGCCATTTTCATGCACTTTTAACCATTCCATAAATCTTGTGTTTTGGGCCCCTGGAAGCATGAAAATCACTTTAAACATGCTAATTTTAGCTCTAACACTGATGATCCACCTACAAATGTGAACTGACGTTCAAAAATAAAACATTTGAAAACGGACCATTTTCCACATTTCTGAAGCATGACGTAATGGGGGGGTGTTATCTCTTTTGTCGAAAATCAGCCGTTTTTGCTCGAACATTAAATGCCTCCAAATGGTATTTAATTAACTTCCCGGGGTGAAGAAACCCTTTTTGAGAACTCAGAGTGAGTAAATTGGCCATTTTCATGCACTTTTAACCATTCCATAAATCTTGTGTTTTGGGCCCCTGGAAGCATGAAAATCACTTTAAACATGCTAATTTTAGCTCTAACACTGATGATCCACCTACAAATGTGAACTGACGTTCAAAAATAAAACATTTGAAAACGGACCATTTTCCACATTTCTGAAGCATGACGTAATGGGGGGGTGTTATCTCTTTTGTCGAAAATCAGCCGTTTTTGCTCGAACATTAAATGCCTCCAAATGGTATTTAATTAACTTCCCGGGGTGAAGAAACCCTTTTTGAGAACTCAGAGTGAGTAAATTGGCCATTTTCATGCACTTTTAACCATTCCATAAATCTTGTGTTTTGGGCCCCTGGAAGCATGAAAATCACTTTAAACATGCTAATTTTAGCTCTAACACTGATGATCCACATACAAATGTGAACTGACGTTCAAAAATAAAACATTTGAAAACGGACCATTTTCCACATTTCTGAAGCATGACGTAATGGGGGGGTGTTATCTCTTTTGTCGAAAATCAGCCGTTTTTGCTCGAACATTAAATGCCTCCAAATGGTATTTAATTAACTTCCCGGGGTGAAGAAACCCTTTTTGAGAACTCAGAGTGAGTAAATTGGCCATTTTCATGCACTTTTAACCATTCCATAAATCTTGTGTTTTGGGCCCCTGGAAGCATGAAAATCACTTTAAACATGCTAATTTTAGCTCTAACACTGATGATCCACCTACAAATGTGAACTGACGTTCAAAAATAAAACATTTGAAAACGGACCATTTTCCACATTTCTGAAGCATGACGTAATGGGGGGGTGTTATCTCTTTTGTCGAAAATCAGCCGTTTTTGCTCGAACATTAAATGCCTCCAAATGGTATTTAATTAACTTCCCGGGGTGAAGAAACCCTTTTTGAGAACTCAGAGTGAGTAAATTGGCCATTTTCATGCACTTTTAACCATTCCATAAATCTTGTGTTTTGGGCCCCTGGAAGCATGAAAATCACTTTAAACATGCTAATTTTAGCTCTAACACTGATGATCCACCTACAAATGTGAACTGACGTTCAAAAATAAAACATTTGAAAACGGACCATTTTCCACATTTCTGAAGCATGACGTAATGGGGGGGTGTTATCTCTTTTGTCGAAAATCAGCCGTTTTTGCTCGAACATTAAATGCCTCCAAATGGTATTTAATTAACTTCCCGAGCCCCTGGAAGCATGAAAATCACTTTAAACATGCTAATTTTAGCTCTAACACTGATGATCCACCTACAAATGTGAACTGACGTTCAAAAATAAAACATTTGAAAACGGACCATTTTCCACATTTCTGAAGCATGACGTAATGGGGGGGTGTTATCTCTTTTGTCGAAAATCAGCCGTTTTTGCTCGAACATTAAATGCCTCCAAATGGTATTTAATTAACTTCCCGGGGTGAAGAAACCCTTTTTGAGAACTCAGAGTGAGTAAATTGGCCATTTTCATGCACTTTTAACCATTCCATAAATCTTGTGTTTTGGGCCCCTGGAAGCATGAAAATCACTTTAAACATGCTAATTTTAGCTCTAACACTGATGATCCACCTACAAATGTGAACTGACGTTCAAAAATAAAACATTTGAAAACGGACCATTTTCCACATTTCTGAAGCATGACGTAATGGGGGGGTGTTATCTCTTTTGTCGAAAATCAGCCGTTTTTGCTCGAACATTAAATGCCTCCAAATGGTATTTAATTAACTTCCCGAGCCCCTGGAAGCATGAAAATCACTTTAAACATGCTAATTTTAGCTCTAACACTGATGATCCACCTACAAATGTGAACTGACGTTCAAAAATAAAACATTTGAAAACGGACCATTTTCCACATTTCTGAAGCATGACGTAATGGGGGGGTGTTATCTCTTTTGTCGAAAATCAGCCGTTTTTGCTCGAACATTAAATGCCTCCAAATGGTATTTAATTAACTTCCCGGGGTGAAGAAACCCTTTTTGAGAACTCAGAGTGAGTAAATTGGCCATTTTCATGCACTTTTAACCATTCCATAAATCTTGTGTTTGGGCCCCTGGAAGCATGAAAATCACTTTAAACATGCTAATTTTAGCTCTAACACTGATGATCCACCTACAAATGTGAACTGACGTTCAAAAATAAAACATTTGAAAACGGACCATTTTCCACATTTCTGAAGCATGACGTAATGGGGGGGTGTTATCTCTTTTGTCGAAAATCAGCCGTTTTTGCTCGAACATTAAATGCCTCCAAATGGTATTTAATTAACTTCCCGAGCCCCTGGAAGCATGAAAATCACTTTAAACATGCTAATTTTAGCTCTAACACTGATGATCCACCTACAAATGTGAACTGACGTTCAAAAATAAAACATTTGAAAACGGACCATTTTCCACATTTCTGAAGCATGACGTAATGGGGGGGTGTTATCTCTTTTGTCGAAAATCAGCCGTTTTTGCTCGAACATTAAATGCCTCCAAATGGTATTTAATTAACTTCCCGGGGTGAAGAAACCCTTTTTGAGAACTCAGAGTGAGTAAATTGGCCATTTTCATGCACTTTTAACCATTCCATAAATCTTGTGTTTTGGGCCCCTGGAAGCATGAAAATCACTTTAAACATGCTAATTTTAGCTCTAACACTGATGATCCACCTACAAATGTGAACTGACGTTCAAAAATAAAACATTTGAAAACGGACCATTTTCCACATTTCTGAAGCATGACGTAATGGGGGGGTGTTATCTCTTTTGTCGAAAATCAGCCGTTTTTGCTCGAACATTAAATGCCTCCAAATGGTATTTAATTAACTTCCCGAGCCCCTGGAAGCATGAAAATCACTTTAAACATGCTAATTTTAGCTCTAACACTGATGATCCACCTACAAATGTGAACTGACGTTCAAAAATAAAACATTTGAAAACGGACCATTTTCCACATTTCTGAAGCATGACGTAATGGGGGGGTGTTATCTCTTTTGTCGAAAATCAGCCGTTTTTGCTCGAACATTAAATGCCTCCAAATGGTATTTAATTAACTTCCCGGGGTGAAGAAACCCTTTTTGAGAACTCAGAGTGAGTAAATTGGCCATTTTCATGCACTTTTAACCATTCCATAAATCTTGTGTTTTGGGCCCCTGGAAGCATGAAAATCACTTTAAACATGCTAATTTTAGCTCTAACACTGATGATCCACATACAAATGTGAACTGACGTTCAAAAATAAAACATTTGAAAACGGACCATTTTCCACATTTCTGAAGCATGACGTAATGGGGGGGTGTTATCTCTTTTGTCGAAAATCAGCCGTTTTTGCTCGAACATTAAATGCCTCCAAATGGTATTTAATTAACTTCCCGGGGTGAAGAAACCCTTTTTGAGAACTCAGAGTGAGTAAATTGGCCATTTTCATGCACTTTTAACCATTCCATAAATCTTGTGTTTTGGGCCCCTGGAAGCATGAAAATCACTTTAAACATGCTAATTTTAGCTCTAACACTGATGATCCACATACAAATGTGAACTGACGTTCAAAAATAAAACATTTGAAAACGGACCATTTTCCACATTTCTGAAGCATGACGTAATGGGGGGGTGTTATCTCTTTTGTCGAAAATCAGCCGTTTTTGCTCGAACATTAAATGCCTCCAAATGGTATTTAATTAACTTCCCGAGCCCCTGGAAGCATGAAAATCACTTTAAACATGCTAATTTTAGCTCTAACACTGATGATCCACCTACAAATGTGAACTGACGTTCAAAAATAAAACATTTGAAAACGGACCATTTTCCACATTTCTGAAGCATGACGTAATGGGGGGGTGTTATCTCTTTTGTCGAAAATCAGCCGTTTTTGCTCGAACATTAAATGCCTCCAAATGGTATTTAATTAACTTCCCGGGGTGAAGAAACCCTTTTTGAGAACTCAGAGTGAGTAAATTGGCCATTTTCATGCACTTTTAACCATTCCATAAATCTTGTGTTTTGGGCCCCTGGAAGCATGAAAATCACTTTAAACATGCTAATTTTAGCTCTAACACTGATGATCCACCTACAAATGTGAACTGACGTTCAAAAATAAAACATTTGAAAACGGACCATTTTCCACATTTCTGAAGCATGACGTAATGGGGGGGGTGTTATCTCTTTTGTCGAAAATCAGCCGTTTTTGCTCGAACATTAAATGCCTCCAAATGGTATTTAATTAACTTCCCGGGGTGAAGAAACCCTTTTTGAGAACTCAGAGTGAGTAAATTGGCCATTTTCATGCACTTTTAACCATTCCATAAATCTTGTGTTTTGGGCCCCTGGAAGCATGAAAATCACTTTAAACATGCTAATTTTAGCTCTAACACTGATGATCCACCTACAAATGTGAACTGACGTTCAAAAATAAAACATTTGAAAACGGACCATTTTCCACATTTCTGAAGCATGACGTAATGGGGGGGTGTTATCTCTTTTGTCGAAAATCAGCCGTTTTTGCTCGAACATTAAATGCCTCCAAATGGTATTTAATTAACTTCCCGAGCCCCTGGAAGCATGAAAATCACTTTAAACATGCTAATTTTAGCTCTAACACTGATGATCCACCTACAAATGTGAACTGACGTTCAAAAATAAAACATTTGAAAACGGACCATTTTCCACATTTCTGAAGCATGACGTAATGGGGGGGTGTTATCTCTTTTGTCGAAAATCAGCCGTTTTTGCTCGAACATTAAATGCCTCCAAATGGTATTTAATTAACTTCCCGGGGTGAAGAAACCCTTTTTGAGAACTCAGAGTGAGTAAATTGGCCATTTTCATGCACTTTTAACCATTCCATAAATCTTGTGTTTTGGGCCCCTGGAAGCATGAAAATCACTTTAAACATGCTAATTTTAGCTCTAACACTGATGATCCACCTACAAATGTGAACTGACGTTCAAAAATAAAACATTTGAAAACGGACCATTTTCCACATTTCTGAAGCATGACGTAATGGGGGGGTGTTATCTCTTTTGTCGAAAATCAGCCGTTTTTGCTCGAACATTAAATGCCTCCAAATGGTATTTAATTAACTTCCCGAGCCCCTGGAAGCATGAAAATCACTTTAAACATGCTAATTTTAGCTCTAACACTGATGATCCACCTACAAATGTGAACTGACGTTCAAAAATAAAACATTTGAAAACGGACCATTTTCCACATTTCTGAAGCATGACGTAATGGGGGGGTGTTATCTCTTTTGTCGAAAATCAGCCGTTTTTGCTCGAACATTAAATGCCTCCAAATGGTATTTAATTAACTTCCCGGGGTGAAGAAACCCTTTTTGAGAACTCAGAGTGAGTAAATTGGCCATTTTCATGCACTTTTAACCATTCCATAAATCTTGTGTTTTGGGCCCCTGGAAGCATGAAAATCACTTTAAACATGCTAATTTTAGCTCTAACACTGATGATCCACCTACAAATGT
Source organism: Lissotriton vulgaris (assembly GCF_964263255.1). Classification (NCBI taxonomy): domain Eukaryota; kingdom Metazoa; phylum Chordata; class Amphibia; order Caudata; family Salamandridae; genus Lissotriton; species Lissotriton vulgaris. The sequence goes on along the minus strand of NW_028252004.1, from coordinate 16,125 downwards.
GAACTGACGTTCAAAAATAAAACATTTGAAAACGGACCATTTTCCACATTTCTGAAGCATGACGTAATGGGGGGGTGTTATCTCTTTTGTCGAAAATCAGCCGTTTTTGCTCGAACATTAAATGCCTCCAAATGGTATTTAATTAACTTCCCGAGCCCCTGGAAGCATGAAAATCACTTTAAACATGCTAATTTTAGCTCTAACACTGATGATCCACCTACAAATGTGAACTGACGTTCAAAAATAAAACATTTGAAAACGGACCATTTTCCACATTTCTGAAGCATGACGTAATGGGGGGGTGTTATCTCTTTTGTCGAAAATCAGCCGTTTTTGCTCGAACATTAAATGCCTCCAAATGGTATTTAATTAACTTCCCGGGGTGAAGAAACCCTTTTTGAGAACTCAGAGTGAGTAAATTGGCCATTTTCATGCACTTTTAACCATTCCATAAATCTTGTGTTTTGAGCCCCTGGAAGCATGAAAATCACTTTAAACATGCTAATTTTAGCTCTAACACTGATGATCCACCTACAAATGTGAACTGACGTTCAAAAATAAAACATTTGAAAACGGACCATTTTCCACATTTCTGAAGCATGACGTAATGGGGGGGTGTTATCTCTTTTGTCGAAAATCAGCCGTTTTTGCTCGAACATTAAATGCCTCCAAATGGTATTTAATTAACTTCCCGAGCCCCTGGAAGCATGAAAATCACTTTAAACATGCTAATTTTAGCTCTAACACTGATGATCCACCTACAAATGTGAACTGACGTTCAAAAATAAAACATTTGAAAACGGACCATTTTCCACATTTCTGAAGCATGACGTAATGGGGGGGTGTTATCTCTTTTGTCGAAAATCAGCCGTTTTTGCTCGAACATTAAATGCCTCCAAATGGTATTTAATTAACTTCCCGAGCCCCTGGAAGCATGAAAATCACTTTAAACATGCTAATTTTAGCTCTAACACTGATGATCCACCTACAAATGTGAACTGACGTTCAAAAATAAAACATTTGAAAACGGACCATTTTCCACATTTCTGAAGCATGACGTAATGGGGGGGTGTTATCTCTTTTGTCGAAAATCAGCCGTTTTTGCTCGAACATTAAATGCCTCCAAATGGTATTTAATTAACTTCCCGAGCCCCTGGAAGCATGAAAATCACTTTAAACATGCTAATTTTAGCTCTAACACTGATGATCCACCTACAAATGTGAACTGACGTTCAAAAATAAAACATTTGAAAACGGACCATTTTCCACATTTCTGAAGCATGACGTAATGGGGGGGTGTTATCTCTTTTGTCGAAAATCAGCCGTTTTTGCTCGAACATTAAATGCCTCCAAATGGTATTTAATTAACTTCCCGAGCCCCTGGAAGCATGAAAATCACTTTAAACATGCTAATTTTAGCTCTAACACTGATGATCCACCTACAAATGTGAACTGACGTTCAAAAATAAAACATTTGAAAACGGACCATTTTCCACATTTCTGAAGCATGACGTAATGGGGGGGTGTTATCTCTTTTGTCGAAAATCAGCCGTTTTTGCTCGAACATTAAATGCCTCCAAATGGTATTTAATTAACTTCCCGAGCCCCTGGAAGCATGAAAATCACTTTAAACATGCTAATTTTAGCTCTAACACTGATGATCCAAATACAAATGTGAACTGACGTTCAAAAATAAAACATTTGAAAACGGACCATTTCCCACATTTCTGAAGCATGACGTAATGGGGGGGTGTTATCTCTTTTGTCGAAAATCAGCCGTTTTTGCTCGAACATTAAATGCCTCCAAATGGTATTTAATTAACTTCCCGGGGTGAAGAAACCCTTTTTGAGAACTCAGAGTGAGTAAATTGGCCATTTTCATGCACTTTTAACCATTCCATAAATCTTGTGTTTTGGGCCCCTGGAAGCATGAAAATCACTTTAAACATGCTAATTTTAGCTCTAACACTGATGATCCACCTACAAATGTGAACTGACGTTCAAAAATAAAACATTTGAAAACGGACCATTTTCCACATTTCTGAAGCATGATGTAATGGGGGGGTGTTATCTCTTTTGTCGAAAATCAGCCGTTTTTGCTCGAACATTAAATGCCTCCAAATGGTATTTAATTAACTTCCCGGGGTGAAGAAACCCTTTTTGAGAACTCAGAGTGAGTAAATTGGCCATTTTCATGCACTTTTAACCATTCCATAAATCTTGTGTTTTGGGCCCCTGGAAGCATGAAAATCACTTTAAACATGCTAATTTTAGCTCTAACACTGATGATCCACCTACAAATGTGAACTGACGTTCAAAAATAAAACATTTGAAAACGGACCATTTTCCACATTTCTGAAGCATGACATAATGGGGGGGTGTTATCTCTTTTGTCGAAAATCAGCCGTTTTTGCTCGAACATTAAATGCCTCCAAATGGTATTTAATTAACTTCCCGGGGTGAAGAAACCCTTTTTGAGAACTCAGAGTGAGTAAATTGGCCATTTTCATGCACTTTTAACCATTCCATTAATCTTGTGTTTTGGGCCCCTGGAAGCATGAAAATCACTTTAAACATGCTAATTTTAGCTCTAACACTGATGATCCACCTACAAATGTGAACTGACGTTCAAAAATAAAACATTTGAAAACGGACCATTTTCCACATTTCTGAAGCATGACGTAATGGGGGGGTGTTATCTCTTTTGTCGAAAATCAGCCGTTTTTGCTCGAACATTAAATGCCTCCAAATGGTATTTAATTAACTTCCCGGGGTGAAGAAACCCTTTTTGAGAACTCAGAGTGAGTAAATTGGCCATTTTCATGCACTTTTAACCATTCCATAAATCTTGTGTTTTGGGCCCCTGGAAGCATGAAAATCACTTTAAACATGCTAATTTTAGCTCTAACACTGATGATCCACATACAAATGTGAACTGACGTTCAAAAATAAAACATTTGAAAACGGACCATTTTCCACATTTCTGAAGCATGACGTAATGGGGGGGTGTTATCTCTTTTGTCGAAAATCAGCCGTTTTTGCTCGAACATTAAATGCCTCCAAATGGTATTTAATTAACTTCCCAAGCCCCTGGAAGCATGAAAATCACTTTAAACATGCTAATTTTAGCTCTAACACTGATGATCCACCTACAAATGTGAACTGACGTTCAAAAATAAAACATTTGAAAACGGACCATTTTCCACATTTCTGAAGCATGACGTAATGGGGGGGGTGTTATCTCTTTTGTCGAAAATCAGCCGTTTTTGCTCGAACATTAAATGCCTCCAAATGGTATTTAATTAACTTCCCGGGGTGAAGAAACCCTTTTTGAGAACTCAGAGTGAGTAAATTGGCCATTTTCATGCACTTTTAACCATTCCATAAATCTTGTGTTTTGGGCCCCTGGAAGCATGAAAATCACTTTAAACATGCTAATTTTAGCTCTAACACTGATGATCCACCTACAAATGTGAACTGACGTTCAAAAATAAAACATTTGAAAACGGACCATTTTCCACATTTCTGAAGCATGACGTAATGGGGGGGTGTTATCTCTTTTGTCGAAAATCAGCCGTTTTTGCTCGAACATTAAATGCCTCCAAATGGTATTTAATTAACTTCCCGGGGTGAAGAAACCCTTTTTGAGAACTCAGAGTGAGTAAATTGGCCATTTTCATGCACTTTTAACCATTCCATAAATCTTGTCTTTTGGGCCCCTGGAAGCATGAAAATCACTTTAAACATGCTAATTTTAGCTCTAACACTGATGATCCACCTACAAATGTGAACTGACGTTCAAAAATAAAACATTTGAAAACGGACCATTTTCCACATTTCTGAAGCATGACGTAATGGGGGGGTGTTATCTCTTTTGTCGAAAATCAGCCGTTTTTGCTCGAACATTAAATGCCTCCAAATGGTATTTAATTAACTTCCCGAGCCCCTGGAAGCATGAAAATCACTTTAAACATGCTAATTTTAGCTCTAACACTGATGATCCACCTACAAATGTGAACTGACGTTCAAAAATAAAACATTTGAAAACGGACCATTTTCCACATTTCTGAAGCATGACGTAATGGGGGGGTGTTATCTCTTTTGTCGAAAATCAGCCGTTTTTGCTCGAACATTAAATGCCTCCAAATGGTATTTAATTAACTTCCCGGGGTGAAGAAACCCTTTTTGAGAACTCAGAGTGAGTAAATTGGCCATTTTCATGCACTTTTAACCATTCCATAAATCTTGTGTTTTGAGCCCCTGGAAGCATGAAAATCACTTTAAACATGCTAATTTTAGCTCTAACACTGATGATCCACCTACAAATGTGAACTGACGTTCAAAAATAAAACATTTGAAAACGGACCATTTTCCACATTTCTGAAGCATGACGTAATGGGGGGGTGTTATCTCTTTTGTCGAAAATCAGCCGTTTTTGCTCGAACATTAAATGCCTCCAAATGGTATTTAATTAACTTCCCGAGCCCCTGGAAGCATGAAAATCACTTTAAACATGCTAATTTTAGCTCTAACACTGATGATCCACCTACAAATGTGAACTGACGTTCAAAAATAAAACATTTGAAAACGGACCATTTTCCACATTTCTGAAGCATGACGTAATGGGGGGGTGTTATCTCTTTTGTCGAAAATCAGCCGTTTTTGCTCGAACATTAAATGCCTCCAAATGGTATTTAATTAACTTCCCGAGCCCCTGGAAGCATGAAAATCACTTTAAACATGCTAATTTTAGCTCTAACACTGATGATCCACCTACAAATGTGAACTGACGTTCAAAAATAAAACATTTGAAAACGGACCATTTTCCACATTTCTGAAGCATGACGTAATGGGGGGGTGTTATCTCTTTTGTCGAAAATCAGCCGTTTTTGCTCGAACATTAAATGCCTCCAAATGGTATTTAATTAACTTCCCGAGCCCCTGGAAGCATGAAAATCACTTTAAACATGCTAATTTTGGAAAGGGGCGACCACTCGGTCCCCCCGAACGTATGGATGAGTGCCTCGATCCCCCCGGGAAGCCATTTTTGGGCGGGAGGCGCGTCTCGGCTGGTATGCCCGAAGCGGCGTAGCCGGGGCGCGCCTTTTCCCGCCCTAGAGTGGGCTGGCCTAGACACCGACGCAGCCAGCCACGCCCCCGGGGCGGGCAGGGGCGGGTTTTCGCCCGCCCTGAAGACGGATAAAAGAAGGCGCAAGACCAGAAGACGTCCTCTTGTTCTTGTGCTCCGAAGCTGCACCTCCTCGCTACACGTGAGCTCGGGACGGAACGAAGAGCCAATTTTGAGCGTTTTGATCTTTTTCTTTGTCTTCTAGATACTTCCTCGGAGAGATGCCCAAGAAAGGCGCAAAAAGAATGACGACCGATCAGATGGTGCGGGCCCTTTGCAAAGAAGTGTCCGACATAAAGAAACGGTTGGCGGAGCGAGATGGGGAGGAGGGTTCGGGCACCCCGCCGGCTGGAGGGAGACCTAAGAGGCCGAGAAAGGTTCCAGCCGGTGGGGCCGTCCCGGTTCCCTCTGCCCCGCTCGAGGCGCCGACCCCAGTACCGATGGAGGGGAATCCAATCCCCGTTGTCGTCACCCCGACATCCAAGGAAGACATGCCCCCCGAGCTGGCAGCACAGCTAGCAGCATGGTTGGGGGATAGTAGTGATGGCGCCACGGCTGCCGAAGCACAGGCGCTGATAAAAGGGCTTCGTGAGAAGAAAGAGGCAGCTAGAGTGGCTACGCCGTTGGCGGGGATAGACAAGCCGCAAGCGGCAGAAGCTGCGTCCGGTGCAGGTAAGCGGCCATTGCCGATTGCAAGGGACGAGTCAGCACCCTCTCGTAGAGAGAGATTAGGACAACATGTGCCTTTAGCTATAAAGGAAAAGATCTGGGCGGGGGAGTACGTGAATATTTTTTCCCTGCTTGTTGATCATTATGATGTGGAACATGTAAAAAGTCAGAAGGACTTAATGCATCCGAGTGTTTGGCGCGCAAAGATGGCCGCCTTTAAGGTAAATGAGAACATTGGCAACTGGGGCAATGCATGGGGTATTTTCACATCAATTTTGGGGGAACGTAGGCCCGAGTTGCTTCCTGAGTTTCCCGTTTATCAATCACGAATTATGGGTTACTCGACAGCGTATCAAGGTAACCATTGGTTTTGTTATGACAATTTGTTCAGGAAAGAAAAGGAACATAACAAGGGTTTGACTTGGGATTGTTACGATTCTTTAACATGGGATAAGATGAAAGAATCGGGAATGTTAAGAATGCCATTGGTCGGGAGCACTGTTGTTGATTACTCCCGCCAAAATGTGGGGACGCCCTTTCGACCAAGTACGAGCACCGACGACCAGTCGAGGCCCGCAGGCAATACAGGGAGAAAGGGTTTCTGTTTTAATTTTAACAAGGGGAAGTGTACCAGGCCTCCGGGATCGTGTAAATTCAAACATGAGTGTAGTACGTGTGGGTCGTCCCATCCTGAGTCATCGTGCAGAGCCAGAACGAGTGAGAATGGGGGTAAGGGAGGCGCCAAACAGGTCTAAGCTAGGCCGAGGGGCGCCTTTACCAACCCCGATTGATACCTTGGCAATGATTCCCTGGCTCAGCGAATACCCGGATCGCACTTCTGCCGGGGTGCTGCGGAACGGTTTTACACATGGTTTCCGCATCCCGGTAGGGGACTTTCAGGGTGTAGGGATGTGCAAAAATCAACTTTCCGTTTTACAACATGCATCTGTAGTGCAAGAAAAAATTCAGAAAGAGGTTAGCCGGGGACGGGTCGCCGGCCCGTTTAGTGAGCCCCCGGTACCGGATTTCGTTTGTTCTCCGTTAGGGGTGGTCCCCAAGAAGGACCCGGGTGAGTTTCGTTTGATTCATAATCTATCTTCTCCATATGGTCTTTCGGTGAACGACGCAATTGAGCCAGAAGTTTGTTCGGTGCGATACGCATCTTTTGATGAGGCGGTAGCCATCTTGAATCGCCTGGGGCACGGGACGTTGATGGCGAAATCTGATATCGAATCAGCGTTCCGGTTGCTTCCGGTACACCCAGACGATCAGCGTCTTCTGGGATTCGGGTTTCAGGGGTCATTTTACATGGATAGGTGTATGCCAATGGGATGCTCTATATCATGTGCTTACTTTGAGCAATTCAGTACTTTCCTGCAATGGGTGTTCACTAAGAAAACGGGTTTCCGAAATGTAATGCACTACCTTGACGATTTTCTGTTCCTTGGCCCCGCCGGTACTTCCGAATGTGCCCGGGCCTTAGCTGAATTCTGTGTGTTAATGGATCATCTTGGCGTGCCATTGGCACCAGGTAAAACTATGGGTCCCACGACTTGCCTCGAGTTTTTGGGGATCGAGTTGGACTCAAGGGAGGGGTGCTTCCGTTTACCAGCTAGCAAAGTGTCGAAATTCAGGGCAGCCCTCCAAGTATGTTTAAAGGCATCCAAAGTTACACTGCATCAGTTGCAACAGTTAGTGGGAAAGTTGAACTTTGCCTTGAGGGTGATACCAATGGCTCGCCCCTTTTCCCGCTCAATTGCCCAAGCGATGGTTGGCTTAAAGGAGGGTCATCATCGCACAAGGTTATCGGCCGAGGTCCGCCAGGACATGCGGATTTGGTTAGCATTCTTGGCGGACTTCAATGGCCGGGTCGTCTGGAACAAGCCAGCCGTCTCCTCTGAAGAGCTTGGGCTATGGACAGACTCAGCAGGAAGCGTAGGTTTTGGCGCCATCTTCGGCACAAAATGGTCGGCACAAAAGTGGCCCCTATGGTGGCACGAGAAGGGGCTGACAAGTAACATCGCTTTCCTCGAACTATTTCCCATTCTGGTGGCCCTGAGAACCTGGCCAGAAGGGTTCAGAGATCATTCTGTTGTGTTCTGGTCCGACAATATGACCGTGGTAGAATGCATCAATAGTCAGGCAGCCCGTTGTAAGTTGATTTTGAGGCTCCTCAAAGAAATTGTCTTACTGTGTATGCAACTGAACGTAGTATTCAGAGCAAAACATGTCCCAGGGGTGATGAATCAGGCTGCTGATGCACTGTCTCGTTTTCACATGCAGGCTTTCTCGGGTTTCCTTCCTTCAGCGGACCCGGAGCCGGCACCCTTCCCCGAAGCTCTCTGGTCTCTCGGTGCCCCGAACTTCGTCACCTCGTGGGAGAGAGTCTAGCACCCAGGACAAGGAAGGCATATGAAGGGGCGTTCCAGGCCTATTTAGCCTTTTTGGGGGCAGAGAGAGGAGGACTTTGGGGTCAGGAGGAGTTGGTAGTACTTTTTCTGATGTCCTTACGTAGGGCTGGGAAATCGGTGGCTACGGCCCAAAGGCATCGTGCCGCCATTTCCTTTGTTGCCAGGGCCCATGGCATCCTGGACCCAACAGCGTCTTTCACGGTACAAAAAGCGCTACGTGGGTGGCAACGTCTAGAGGGTCGCAGAGTAGATGTACGACGACCGATAGGTCTAGACAGGTTGTCCCAGTTACTGGTCACGCTCCCGAACACATGCTCGTCCCCGTTCGAGACCTGTTTGTTCCGGACTGCATTTACGCTGGCATTTCACGGGGCTATGAGAGTTAGTGAGCTGGTTGCAAGGAACAAACGGGACGTGACGGGGGGCTTGTGCAGGGAGCATGTCCAGATCAGGGGTGATGCGATGATTGTCTCCTTTCTCAGGTCCAAGACTGACCAAGATGGGAGAGGGGACTGCACGATCATCCGCAGGAACCTCGACTCATCCATGTGTCCGGTACAGTGCTTAGAAGATTACCTAGCACGAAGGGTGGCATCATGGGGAGGGACATTGTTGAGGCATGCAGACGCCACCCCGCTGACGAGGTTTCAGTTTCAACGGGTGCTTGCAATGGCCATTGCTGCAGCGGGCTTGGACCCGGGCGAATTTGGGACCCACTCCTTTCGTATAGGGGCTGCCACTGAAGCTACAGCCAGAGGTCTTAATGTAGAACAAGTGAAACGTGTGGGGCGCTGGTCCTCCAATTGTTATAAGAGGTACGTGCGATTGCACATGTTGTGAAACTGTAATCATGTACTCACGCCTCTTGTTTTTGTTTGTTTTCAGTTGCGCAAGCCTACGCGGCAGGGCAGACTGAGCAGTCGACCCAACACCAGGTCAGCGGTCGCACGTCACCGGCTGTGAGGAAGGAGGTTTGGGTCGTGGGCCACTCATACGTGAGACGGGCTGCAGACGTATTCAAAGCAGGTGACATGGTTCACGTACCTGAGGAATACGGGTACAGAGTGTCCTTCTACGGAAGGGGCGGTCTCTGTATTGACCAGTTTCAGGAATTTTTTGAGGGCTTGTTAGAGCGGATGAGGTCACCGCCGTCCATAGTCATAGTGCATTTGGGGGGCAATGATTTGGTCACCACCGGTAGACGACTTCTCCTGGAGGCTATGCTTTCCACGGTAAGTTGGTTAGCGAGGAGAGTTCCGGGGTGCCTAATCGCATGGTCTCATATGATCCCACGAAAAGTGTGGCGGGGGGCTATCTCGATCCCTGCTTTGAATCATTCGGTTAGAAAATTGAATAACAAAGTGAGTAGGTTGTTCCGTTCCAAGGCATTGCATTCGATCTCGCATAATTGTATTAATGATGACAGTATGTATCTGGGGGATGGTGTGCATTTGTCGAGGGCGGGGAATGAGTTACTCATAGGAGACTTCCTAGCCTGGTTAAAATCTTTGGAACATGACCTTTAGGTAGGAGTTTTGTGGGGGGTCCGGATAGCCGGTCAACTATCCGGACCTGTGGCGGTAAGGTCATGATCGGTGAGCACTAATTGGTAGATCCCTATGAGTGGGCGTCACCCAACACGGATGGGAGCGCTCGGGAGAGGTGGCCATTGGCCCCTCAGTGGGGAGGCGGTCCCGTCTAAGGGCGGGTCGCCGGAAGTAAAGGAAAGGCGGTCAAGGCCCCTTCCTTTGTAGGAGGGGTTACAGCCCCCTCCTGGGGAATTTCCCGGGGCTAGTGTCATCTGCGACGGCAGATGCGGTAAGTTGTGTGGGGTGGGGAGAGGTCAACGATACCTTCTAGATACCACACACAAGTGTTCGAACGACCTTTAAATGGCGTCGAGTCTTAAGTGCCCCCGTCAAGTCAAGGGAAATTGTTAGTAGTTGCACTTGTGGTAAGCCCCTGTGCCATCGCCCCTCCTAAGTGGGAGGGGTAAGTCTGGTTAGGGATCTTGACACCGGTTATGACCTTGCCGTTGGCCCTTAAACGTTAGGATGTACAATTTCAGTATTCTTAGAGAATGTTTTGTAGGATGCTAGTTCGGCTAGGAGAACCTCTGTATTAGAGATTATGTTAAGGTTAGCCAAACATCGTAATGTGATAATGAAATTGTACATAACATGAAAACGTTTAATGTTTTAATCTTTTGTTTTAATAAATACGGCCGGGATGGTCACTCCATCCCACATCCAAAAACTTTAAGAACAGTTTCCGGTTTCCCTTCCTTTTGGGGATTGTGTTGAGAGGGGGTGGCGGGTATCTCAGCCATATGGAAAGGGGCGACCACTCGGTCCCCCCGAACGTATGGATGAGTGCCTCGATCCCCCCGGGAAGCCATTTTTGGGCGGGAGGCGCGTCTCGGCTGGTATGCCCGAAGCGGCGTAGCCGGGGCGCGCCTTTTCCCGCCCTAGAGTGGGCTGGCCTAGACACCGACGCAGCCAGCCACGCCCCCGGGGCGGGCAGGGGCGGGTTTTCGCCCGCCCTGAAGACGGATAAAAGAAGGCGCAAGACCAGAAGACGTCCTCTTGTTCTTGTGCTCCGAAGCTGCACCTCCTCGCTACACGTGAGCTCGGGACGGAACGAAGAGCCAATTTTGACCCACCCACCAGCCCCTGAGGACAGCAAAGTTGTTGTGCAATAAAGTGAATTGATAAGTTTGTTTTTCCGTTTCGTTTACAGGCTATAACAGTAGCAGTTTGTAGTTAATAAAGATGGTGAATACCGTTTAGGTTGTTATGATTAAAGTGATTTGATGTGATGTTGCATTTTTAGCATGTTCCTTCGGTCGTAGCGACCAATGTTTTCATAGGTTGAAGAACTGTCGTATTTATTTTTTGGTAGGCGGTAAGGTCATGATCGGTGAGCACTAATTGGTAGATCCCTATGAGTGGGCGTCACCCAACACGGATGGGAGCGCTCGGGAGAGGTGGCCATTGGCCCCTCAGTGGGGAGGCGGTCCCGTCTAAGGGCGGGTCGCCGGAAGTAAAGGAAAGGCGGTCAAGGCCCCTTCCTTTGTAGGAGGGGTTACAGCCCCCTCCTGGGGAATTTCCCGGGGCTAGTGTCATCTGCGACGGCAGATGCGGTAAGTTGTGTGGGGTGGGGAGAGGTCAACGATACCTTCTAGATACCACACACAAGTGTTCGAACGACCTTTAAATGGCGTCGAGTCTTAAGTGCCCCCGTCAAGTCAAGGGAAATTGTTAGTAGTTGCACTTGTGGTAAGCCCCTGTGCCATCGCCCCTCCTAAGTGGGAGGGGTAAGTCTGGTTAGGGATCTTGACACCGGTTATGACCTTGCCGTTGGCCCTTAAACGTTAGGATGTACAATTTCAGTATTCTTAGAGAATGTTTTGTAGGATGCTAGTTCGGCTAGGAGAACCTCTGTATTAGAGATTATGTTAAGGTTAGCCAAACATCGTAATGTGATAATGAAATTGTACATAACATGAAAACGTTTAATGTTTTAATCTTTTGTTTTAATAAATACGGCCGGGATGGTCACTCCATCCCACATCCAAAAACTTTAAGAACAGTTTCCGGTTTCCCTTCCTTTTGGGGATTGTGTTGAGAGGGGGTGGCGGGTATCTCAGCCATATAGCTCTAACACTGATGATCCACCTACAAATGTGAACTGACGTTCAAAAATAAAACATTTGAAAACGGACCATTTTCCACATTTCTGAAGCATGACGTAATGGGGGGGTGTTATCTCTTTTGTCGAAAATCAGCCGTTTTTGCTCGAACATTAAATGCCTCCAAATGGTATTTAATTAACTTCCCGAGCCCCTGGAAGCATGAAAATCACTTTAAACATGCTAATTTTAGCTCTAACACTGATGATCCACCTACAAATGTGAACTGACGTTCAAAAATAAAACATTTGAAAACGGACCATTTTCCACATTTCTGAAGCATGACGTAATGGGGGGGTGTTATCTCTTTTGTCGAAAATCAGCCGTTTTTGCTCGAACATTAAATGCCTCCAAATGGTATTTAATTAACTTCCCGAGCCCCTGGAAGCATGAAAATCACTTTAAACATGCTAATTTTAGCTCTAACACTGATGATCCAAATACAAATGTGAACTGACGTTCAAAAATAAAACATTTGAAAACGGACCATTTCCCACATTTCTGAAGCATGACGTAATGGGGGGGTGTTATCTCTTTTGTCGAAAATCAGCCGTTTTTGCTCGAACATTAAATGCCTCCAAATGGTATTTAATTAACTTCCCGGGGTGAAGAAACCCTTTTTGAGAACTCAGAGTGAGTAAATTGGCCATTTTCATGCACTTTTAACCATTCCATAAATCTTGTGTTTTGGGCCCTGGAAGCATGAAAATCACTTTAAACATGCTAATTTTAGCTCTAACACTGATGATCCACCTACAAATGTGAACTGACGTTCAAAATAAAACATTTGAAAACGGACCATTTTCCACATTTCTGAAGCATGATGTAATGGGGGGGTGTTATCTCTTTTGTCGAAAATCAGCCGTTTTTGCTCGAACATTAAATGCCTCCAAATGGTATTTAATTAACTTCCCGGGGTGAAGAAACCCTTTTTGAGAACTCAGAGTGAGTAAATTGGCCATTTTCATGCACTTTTAACCATTCCATAAATCTTGTGTTTTGGGCCCCTGGAAGCATGAAAATCACTTTAAACATGCTAATTTTAGCTCTAACACTGATGATCCACCTACAAATGTGAACTGACGTTCAAAAATAAAACATTTGAAAACGGACCATTTTCCACATTTCTGAAGCATGACGTAATGGGGGGGTGTTATCTCTTTTGTCGAAAATCAGCCGTTTTTGCTCGAACATTAAATGCCTCCAAATGGTATTTAATTAACTTCCCGGGGTGAAGAAACCCTTTTTGAGAACTCAGAGTGAGTAAATTGGCCATTTTCATGCACTTTTAACCATTCCATTAATCTTGTGTTTTGGGCCCCTGGAAGCATGAAAATCACTTTAAACATGCTAATTTTAGCTCTAACACTGATGATCCACCTACAAATGTGAACTGACGTTCAAAAATAAAACATTTGAAAACGGACCATTTTCCACATTTCTGAAGCATGACGTAATGGGGGGGTGTTATCTCTTTTGTCGAAAATCAGCCGTTTTTGCTCGAACATTAAATGCCTCCAAATGGTATTTAATTAACTTCCCGGGGTGAAGAAACCCTTTTTGAGAACTCAGAGTGAGTAAATTGGCCATTTTCATGCACTTTTAACCATTCCATAAATCTTGTGTTTTGGGCCCCTGGAAGCATGAAAATCACTTTAAACATGCTAATTTTAGCTCTAACACTGATGATCCACATACAAATGTGAACTGACGTTCAAAAATAAAACATTTGAAAACGGACCATTTTCCACATTTCTGAAGCATGACGTAATGGGGGGGTGTTATCTCTTTTGTCGAAAATCAGCCGTTTTTGCTCGAACATTAAATGCCTCCAAATGGTATTTAATTAACTTCCCAAGCCCCTGGAAGCATGAAAATCACTTTAAACATGCTAATTTTAGCTCTAACACTGATGATCCACCTACAAATGTGAACTGACGTTCAAAAATAAAACATTTGAAAACGGACCATTTTCCACATTTCTGAAGCATGACGTAATGGGGGGGTGTTATCTCTTTTGTCGAAAATCAGCCGTTTTTGCTCGAACATTAAATGCCTCCAAATGGTATTTAATTAACTTCCCGGGGTGAAGAAACCCTTTTTGAGAACTCAGAGTGAGTAAATTGGCCATTTTCATGCACTTTTAACCATTCCATAAATCTTGTGTTTTGGGCCCCTGGAAGCATGAAAATCACTTTAAACATGCTAATTTTAGCTCTAACACTGATGATCCACCTACAAATGTGAACTGACGTTCAAAAATAAAACATTTGAAAACGGACCATTTTCCACATTTCTGAAGCATGACGTAATGGGGGGGTGTTATCTCTTTTGTCGAAAATCAGCTGTTTTTGCTCGAACATTAAATGCCTCCAAATGGTATTTAATTAACTTCCCGGGGTGAAGAAACCCTTTTTGAGAACTCAGAGTGAGTAAATTGGCCATTTTCATGCACTTTTAACCATTCCATAAATCTTGTGTTTTGGGCCCCTGGAAGCATGAAAATCACTTTAAACATGCTAATTTTAGCTCTAACACTGATGATCCACCTACAAATGTGAACTGACGTTCAAAAATAAAACATTTGAAAACGGACCATTTTCCACATTTCTGAAGCATGACGTAATGGGGGGTGTTATCTCTTTTGTCGAAAATCAGCCGTTTTTGCTCGAACATTAAATGCCTCCAAATGGTATTTAATTAACTTCCCGAGCCCCTGGAAGCATGAAAATCACTTTAAACATGCTAATTTTAGCTCTAACACTGATGATCCACCTACAAATGTGAACTGACGTTCAAAAATAAAACATTTGAAAACGGACCATTTTCCACATTTCTAAAGCATGACGTAATGGGGGGGTGTTATCTCTTTTGTCGAAAATCAGCCGTTTTTGCTCGAACATTAAATGCCTCCAAATGGTATTTAATTAACTTCCCGGGGTGAAGAAACCCTTTTTGAGAACTCAGAGTGAGTAAATTGGCCATTTTCATGCACTTTTAACCATTCCATAAATCTTGTGTTTTGGGCCCCTGGAAGCATGAAAATCACTTTAAACATGCTAATTTTAGCTCTAACACTGATGATCCACCTACAAATGTGAACTGACGTTCAAAAATAAAACATTTGAAAACGGACCATTTTCCACATTTCTGAAGCATGACGTAATGGGGGGGTGTTATCTCTTTTGTCGAAAATCAGCCGTTTTTGCTCGAACATTAAATGCCTCCAAATGGTATTTAATTAACTTCCCGAGCCCCTGGAAGCATGAAAATCACTTTAAACATGCTAATTTTAGCTCTAACACTGATGATCCACCTACAAATGTGAACTGACGTTCAAAAATAAAACATTTGAAAACGGACCATTTTCCACATTTCTGAAGCATGACGTAATGGGGGGGGGTGTTATCTCTTTTGTCGAAAATCAGCCGTTTTTGCTCGAACATTAAATGCCTCCAAATGGTATTTAATTAACTTCCCGGGGTGAAGAAACCCTTTTTGAGAACTCAGAGTGAGTAAATTGGCCATTTTCATGCACTTTTAACCATTCCATAAATCTTGTGTTTTGGGCCCCTGGAAGCATGAAAATCACTTTAAACATGCTAATTTTAGCTCTAACACTGATGATCCACCTACAAATGTGAACTGACGTTCAAAAATAAAACATTTGAAAACGGACCATTTTCCACATTTCTGAAGCATGACGTAATGGGGGGGTGTTATCTCTTTTGTCGAAAATCAGCCGTTTTTGCTCGAACATTAAATGCCTCCAAATGGTATTTAATTAACTTCCCGAGCCCCTGGAAGCATGAAAATCACTTTAAACATGCTAATTTTAGCTCTAACACTGATGATCCAAATACAAATGTGAACTGACGTTCAAAAATAAAACATTTGAAAACAGACCATTTTCCACATTTCTGAAGCATGACGTAATGGGGGGGTGTTATCTCTTTTGTCGAAAATCAGCCGTTTTTGCTCGAACATTAAATGCCTCCAAATGGTATTTAATTAACTTCCCGGGGTGAAGAAACCCTTTTTGAGAACTCAGAGTGAGTAAATTGGCCATTTTCATGCACTTTTAACCATTCCATAAATCTTGTGTTTTGGGCCCCTGGAAGCATGAAAATCACTTTAAACATGCTAATTTTAGCTCTAACACTGATGATCCACCTACAAATGTGAACTGACGTTCAAAAATAAAACATTTGAAAACGGACCATTTT
>NW_028252003.1:0-125000 GCF_964263255.1 Lissotriton vulgaris | reverse complement strand
AGCATGTTTAAAGTGATTTTCATGCTTCCAGGGGCCCTAAACACAAGATTTATGGAATGGTTAAAAGTGCATGAAAATGGCCAATTTACTCACTCTGAGTTCTCAAAAAGCGTTTCTTCACCCCGGGAAGGTAATTAAATACCATTTGGAGGCATTTAATGTTCGAGCAAAAACAGCTGATTTTCGACAAAAGAGATAACACCCCCCATTACGTCATGCTTCAAAAATGTGGAAAATGGTCCGTTTTCAAATGTTTTATTTTTGAACGTCAGTTCACATTTGTAGGTGGATCATCAGTGTTAGAGCTAAAATTAGCATGTTTAAAGTGATTTTCATGCTTCCAGGGGCTCGGGAAGTGAATTAAATACCATTTGGAGGCATTTAATGTTCAAGCAAAAACGGCTGATTTTCGACAAAAGAGATAACACCCCCCCATTACGTCATGCTTCAGAAATGTGTAAAATGGTCCGTTTTCAAATGTTTTATTTTTGAACGTCAGTTCACATTTGTAGGTGGATCATCAGTGTTAGAGCTAAAATTAGCATGTTTAAAGTGATTTTCATGCTTCTAGGGGCCCTAAACACAAGATTTATGGAATGGTTAAAAGTGCATGAAAATGGCCAATTTACTCACTCTGAGTTCTCAAAAAGCGTTTCTTCACCCCGGGAAGGTAATTAAATACCATTTGTAGGCATTTAATGTTCGAGCAAAAACAGCTGATTTTCGACAAAAGAGATAACACCCCCCCATTACGTCATGCTTCAAAAATGTGGAAAATGGTCCGTTTTCAAATGTTTTATTTTTGAACGTCAGTTCACATTTGTAGGTGGATCATCAGTGTTAGAGCTAAAATTAGCATGTTTAAAGTGATTTTCATGCTTCCAGGGGCTCGGGAAGTGAATTAAATACCATTTGGAGGCATTTAATGTTCAAGCAAAAACGGCTGATTTTCGACAAAAGAGATAACACCCCCCCATTACGTCATGCTTCAGAAATGTGGAAAATGGTCCATTTTCAAATGTTTTATTTTTGAACGTCAGTTCACATTTGTAAGTGGATCATCAGTGTTAGAGCTAAAATTAGCATGTTTAAAGTGATTTTCATGCTTCCAGGGGCCCTAAACACAAGATTTATGGAATGGTTAAAAGTGCATGAAAATGGCCAATTTACTCACTCTGAGTTCACAAAAAGGGTTTCTTCACCCCGGGAAGTAAATTAAATACAATTTGGAGGCATTTAATGTTCGAGCAAAAACGGCTGATTTTCGACAAAAGAGATAACACCTCCCCATTACGTCATGCTTCAGAAATGTGGAAAATGGTTCGTTTTCAAATGTTTTATTTTTGAACGTCAGTTCACATTTGTAGGTGGATCATCAGTGTTAGAGCTAAAATTAGCGTGTTTAAAGTGATTTTCATGCTTCCACGGGCCCTAAACACAAGATTTATGGAATGGTTAAAAGTGCATGAAAATGGCCAATTTACTCACTCTGAGTTCTCAAAAAGGGTTTCTTCACCCCGGGAAGTGAATTAAATGCTATTTGGAGGCATTTAATGTTCAAGCAAAAACAGCTGATTTTCGACAAAAGAGATAACACCCCCCATTACGTCATGCTTCAGAAATGTGGAAAATGGTCCGTTTTCAAATGTTTTATTTTTGAACGTCAGTTCACATTTGTAGGTGGATCATCAGTGTTAGAGCTAAAATTAGCATGTTTAAAGTGATTTTCATGCTTCCAGGGGCTCGGGAAGTAAATTAAATACCATTTGGAGGCATTTAATGTTCAAGCAAAAACGGCTGATTTTCGACAAAAGAGATAACACCCCCCCATTACGTCATGCTTCAGAAATGTGGAAAATGGTCCGTTTTCAAATGTTTTATTTTTGAACGTCAGTTCACATTTGTAGGTGGATCATCAGTGTTAGAGCTAAAATTAGCATGTTTAAAGTGATTTTCATGCTTCCAGGGGCCCTAAACACAAGATTTATGGAATGGTTAAAAGTGCATGAAAATGGCCAATTTACTCACTCTGAGTTCTCAAAAAGCGTTTCTTCACCCCGGGAAGGTAATTAAATACCATTTGGAGGCATTTATTGTTCGAGGAAAAACAGCTGATTTTCGACAAAAGAGATAACACCCCCCCATTACGTCATGCTTCAAAAATGTGGAAAATGGTCCGTTTTCAAATGTTTTATTTTTGAACGTCAGTTCACATTTGTAGGTGGATCATCAGTGTTAGAGCTAAAATTAGCATGTTTAAAGTGATTTTCATGCTTCCAGGGGCCCTAAACACAAGATTTATGGAATGGTTAAAAGTGCATGAAAATGGCCAATTTACTCACTCTGAGTTCTCAAAAAGCGTTTCTTCACCCCGGGAAGGTAATTAAATACCATTTGGAGGCATTTAATGTTCAAGCAAAAACGGCTGATTTTCGACAAAAGAGATAACACCCCCCCATTACGTCATGCTTCAGAAATGTGGAAAATGGTCCGTTTTCAAATGTTTTATTTTTGAACGTCAGTTCACATTTGTAGGTGGATCATCAGTGTTAGAGCTAAAATTAGCATGTTTAAAGTGATTTTCATGCTTCCAGGGGCTCGGGAAGTGAATTAAATACCATTTGGAGGCATTTAATGTTCAAGCAAAAACGGCTGATTTTCGACAAAAGAGATAACACCCCCCATTACGTCATGCTTCAGAAATGTGTAAAATGGTCCGTTTTCAAATGTTTTATTTTTGAACGTCAGTTCACATTTGTAGGTGGATCATCAGTGTTAGAGCTAAAATTAGCATGTTTAAAGTGATTTTCATGCTTCCAGGGGCCCTAAACACAAGATTTATGGAATGGTTAAAAGTGCATGAAAATGGCCAATTTACTCACTCTGAGTTCTCAAAAAGCGTTTCTTCAACCCGGGAAGGTAATTAAATACCATTTGGAGGCATTTAATGTTCGAGCAAAAACAGCTGATTTTCGACAAAAGAGATAACACCCCCCCATTACGTCATGCTTCAAAAATGTGGAAAATGGTCCGTTTTCAAATGTTTTATTTTTGAACGTCAGTTCACATTTGTAGGTGGATCATCAGTGTTAGAACTAAAATTAGCATGTTTAAAGTGATTTTCATGCTTCCAGGGGCTCGGGAAGTAAATTAAATAAAATTTGGAGGCATTTAATGTTCAAGCAAAAACGGCTGATTTTCGACAAAAGAGATAACACCCCCCCATTACGTCATGCTTCAGAAATGTGGAAAATGGTCCGTTTTCAAATGTTTTATTTTTGAACGTCAGTTAACATTTGTAGGTGGATCATCAGTGTTAGAGCTAAAATTAGCATGTTTAAAGTGATTTTCATGCTTCCAGGGGCCCTAAACACAAGATTTATGGAATGGTTAAAAGTGTATGAAAATGGCCAATTTATTCACTCTGAGTTCTTAAAAAGGGTTTCTTCACCCCCGGGAAGTTAATTAAATACCATTTGGAGGCATTTACTGTTCGAGCAAAAACGGCTGATTTTCGACAAAAGAGATAACACCCCCCCATTACGTCATGCGTCAGAAATGTGAAAAATGGTCCGTTTTCAAATGTTTTATTTTTGAACGTCAGTTCACATTTGTAGGTGGATCATCAGTGTTAGAGCTAAAATTAGCATGTTTAAAGTGATTTTCATGCTTCCAGGGGTTCGGGAAGTGAATTAAATACCATTTGGAGGCATTTAATGTTCAAGCAAAAACAGCTGATTTTCGACAAAAGAGATAACACCCCCCACATTACGTCATGCTTCAGAAATGTGTAAAATGGTCCGTTTTCAAATGTTTTATTTTTGAACGTCAGTTCACATTTGTAGGTGGATCATCAGTGTTAGAGCTAAAATTAGCATGTTTAAAGTGATTTTCATGCTTCCAGGGGCCCTAAACACAAGATTTATGGAATGGTTAAAAGTGCATGAAAATGGCCAATTTACTCACTCTGAGTTCTCAAAAAGCGTTTCTTCACCCCGGGAAGGTAATTAAATACCATTTGGAGGCATTTAATGTTCGAGCAAAAACAGCTGATTTTCGACAAAAGAGTTAACACCCCCCCATTACGTCATGCTTCAAAAATGTGGAAAATGGTCCGTTTTCAAATGTTTTATTTTTGAACGTCAGTTCACATTTGTAGGTGGATCATCAGTGTTAGAGCTAAAATTAGCATGTTTAAAGTGATTTTCATGCTTCCAGGGGCTCGGGAAGTGAATTAAACACCATTTGGAGGCATTTAATGTTCAAGCAAAAACGGCTGATTTTCGACAAAAGAGATAACACCCCCCATTACGTCATGCTTCAGAAATGTGTAAAATGGTCCGTTTTCAAATGTTTTATTTTTGAACGTCAGTTCACATTTGTAGGTGGATCATCAGTGTTAGAGCTAAAATTAGCATGTTTAAAGTGATTTTCATGCTTCCAGGGGCCCTAAACACAAGATTTATGGAATGGTTAAAAGTGCATGAAAATGGCCAATTTACTCACTCTGAGTTCTCAAAAAGCGTTTCTTCACCCCGGGAAGGTAATTAAATACCATTTGGAGGCATTTAATGTTCGAGCAAAAACAGCTGATTTTCGACAAAAGAGATAACACCCCCCCATTACGTCATGCTTCAAAAATGTGGAAAATGGTCCGTTTTCAAATGTTTTATTTTTGAACGTCAGTTCACATTTGTAGGTGGATCATCAGTGTTAGAGCTAAAATTAGCATGTTTAAAGTGATTTTCATGCTTCCAGGGGCCCTAAACACAAGATTTATGGAATGGTTAAAAGTGCATGAAAATGGCCAATTTACTCACTCTGAGTTCTCAAAAAGCGTTTCTTCACCCCGGGAAGGTAATTAAATACCATTTGGAGGCATTTAATGTTCGAGCAAAAACAGTTGATTTTCGACAAAAGAGATAACACCCCCCCATTACGTCATGCTTCAGAAATGTGAAAAATGGTCCGTTTTCAAATGTTTTATTTTTGAACGTCAGTTCACATTTGTAGGTGGATCATCAGTGTTAGAGCTAAAATTAGCATGTTTAAAGTGATTTTCATGCTTCCAGGGGCTCGGGAAGTGAATTAAATACCATTTGGAGGCATTTAATGTTCAAGCAAAAACAGCTGATTTTCGACAAAAGAGATAACACCCCCCACATTACGTCATGCTTCAGAAATGTGTAAAATGGTCCGTTTTCAAATGGTTTATTTTTGAACGTCAGTTCACATTTGTAGGTGGATCATCAGTGTTAGAGCTAAAATTAGCATGTTTAAAGTGATTTTCATGCTTCCAGGGGCCCTAAACACAAGATTTATGGAATGGTTAAAAGTGCATGAAAATGGCCAATTTACTCACTCTGAGTTCTCAAAAAGCGTTTCTTCACCCGGGAAGGTAATTAAATACCATTTGGAGGCATTTATTGTTCGAGCAAAAACAGCTGATTTTCGACAAAAGAGATAACACCCCCCATTACGTCATGCTTCAAAAATGTGGAAAATGGTCCGTTTTCAAATGTTTTATTTTTGAACGTCAGTTCACATTTGTAGGTGGATCATCAGTGTTAGAGCTAAAATTAGCATGTTTAAAGTGATTTTCATGCTTCCAGGGGCTCGGGAAGTGAATTAAATACCATTTGGAGGCATTTAATGTTCAAGCAAAAACGGCTGATTTTCGACAAAAGAGATAACACCCCCCCATTACGTCATGCTTCAGAAATGTGTAAAATGGTCCGTTTTCAAATGTTTTATTTTTGAACGTCAGTTCACATTTGTAGGTGGATCATCAGTGTTAGAGCTAAAATTAGCATGTTTAAAGTGATTTTCATGCTTCCAGGGGCCCTAAACACAAGATTTATGGAATGGTTAAAAGTGTATGAAAATGGCCAATTTACTCACTCTGAGTTCTCAAAAAGCGTTTCTTCACCCCGGGAAGGTAATTAAATACCATTTGGAGGCATTTAATGTTCGAGCAAAAACAGCTGATTTTCGACAAAAGAGTTAACACCCCCCCATTACGTCATGCTTCAAAAATGTGGAAAATGGTCCGTTTTCAAATGTTTTATTTTTGAACGTCAGTTCACATTTGTAGGTGGATCATCAGTGTTAGAGCTAAAATTAGCATATTTAAAGTGATTTTCATGCTTCCAGGGGCTCGGGAAGTGAATTAAACACCATTTGGAGGCATTTAATGTTCAAGCAAAAACGGCTGATTTTCGACAAAAGAGATAACACCCCCCATTACGTCATGCTTCAGAAATGTGTAAAATGGTCCGTTTTCAAATGTTTTATTTTTGAACGTCAGTTCACATTTGTAGGTGGATCATCAGTGTTAGAGCTAAAATTAGCATGTTTAAAGTGATTTTCATGCTTCCAGGGGCCCTAAACACAAGATTTATGGAATGGTTAAAAGTGCATGAAAATGGCCAATTTACTCACTCTGAGTTCTCAAAAAGCGTTTCTTCACCCCGGGAAGGTAATTAAATACCATTTGGAGGCATTTAATGTTCGAGCAAAAACAGCTGATTTTCGACAAAAGAGATAACACCCCCCCATTACGTCATGCTTCAAAAATGTGGAAAATGGTCCGTTTTCAAATGTTTTATTTTTGAACGTCAGTTCACATTTGTAGGTGGATCATCAGTGTTAGAGCTACAATTAGCATGTTTAAAGTGATTTTCATGCTTCCAGGGGCCCTAAACACAAGATTTATGGAATGGTTAAAAGTGCATGAAAATGGCCAATTTACTCACTCTGAGTTCTCAAAAAGCGTTTCTTCACCCCGGGAAGGTAATTAAATACCATTTGGAGGCATTTAATGTTCGAGCAAAAACAGTTGATTTTCGACAAAAGAGATAACACCCCCCCATTACGTCATGCTTCAGAAATGTGAAAAATGGTCCGTTTTCAAATGTTTTATTTTTGAACGTCAGTTCACATTTGTAGGTGGATCATCAGTGTTAGAGCTAAAATTAGCATGTTTAAAGTGATTTTCATGCTTCCAGGGGCTCGGGAAGTGAATTAAATACCATTTGGAGGCATTTAATGTTCAAGCAAAAACAGCTGATTTTCGACAAAAGAGATAACACCCCCCACATTACGTCATGCTTCAGAAATGTGTAAAATGATCCGTTTTCAAATGGTTTATTTTTGAACGTCAGTTCACATTTGTAGGTGGATCATCAGTGTTAGAGCTAAAATTAGCATGTTTAAAGTGATTTTCATGCTTCCAGGGGCCCTAAACACAAGATTTATGGAATGGTTAAAAGTGCATGAAAATGGCCAATTTACTCACTCTGAGTTCTCAAAAAGCGTTTCTTCACCCCGGGAAGGTAATTAAATACCATTTGGAGGCATTTAATGTTCGAGCAAAAACAGCTGATTTTCGACAAAAGAGATAACACCCCCCATTACGTCATGCTTCAAAAATGTGGAAAATGGTCCGTTTTCAAATGTTTTATTTTTGAACGTCAGTTCACATTTGTAGGTGGATCATCAGTGTTAGAGCTAAAATTAGCATGTTTAAAGTGATTTTCATGCTTCCAGGGGCTCGGGAAGTGAATTAAATACCATTTGGAGGCATTTAATGTTCAAGCAAAAACGGCTGATTTTCGACAAAAGAGATAACACCCCCCCATTACGTCATGCTTCAGAAATGTGTAAAATGGTCCGTTTTCAAATGTTTTATTTTTGAACGTCAGTTCACATTTGTAGGTGGATCATCAGTGTTAGAGCTAAAATTAGCATGTTTAAAGTGATTTTCATGCTTCCAGGGGCCCTAAACACAAGATTTATGGAATGGTTAAAAGTGTATGAAAATGGCCAATTTACTCACTCTGAGTTCTCAAAAAGCGTTTCTTCACCCCGGGAAGGTAATTAAATACCATTTGGAGGCATTTAATGTTCGAGCAAAAACAGCTGATTTTCGACAAAAGAGTTAACACCCCCCCATTACGTCATGCTTCAAAAATGTGGAAAATGGTCCGTTTTCAAATGTTTTATTTTTGAACGTCAGTTCACATTTGTAGGTGGATCATCAGTGTTAGAGCTAAAATTAGCATATTTAAAGTGATTTTCATGCTTCCAGGGGCTCGGGAAGTGAATTAAACACCATTTGGAGGCATTTAATGTTCAAGCAAAAACGGCTGATTTTCGACAAAAGAGATAACACCCCCCATTACGTCATGCTTCAGAAATGTGTAAAATGGTCCGTTTTCAAATGTTTTATTTTTGAACGTCAGTTCACATTTGTAGGTGGATCATCAGTGTTAGAGCTAAAATTAGCATGTTTAAAGTGATTTTCATGCTTCCAGGGGCCCTAAACACAAGATTTATGGAATGGTTAAAAGTGCATGAAAATGGCCAATTTACTCACTCTGAGTTCTCAAAAAGCGTTTCTTCACCCCGGGAAGGTAATTAAATACCATTTGGAGGCATTTAATGTTCGAGCAAAAACAGCTGATTTTCGACAAAAGAGATAACACCCCCCCATTACGTCATGCTTCAAAAATGTGGAAAATGGTCCGTTTTCAAATGTTTTATTTTTGAACGTCAGTTCACATTTGTAGGTGGATCATCAGTGTTAGAGCTACAATTAGCATGTTTAAAGTGATTTTCATGCTTCCAGGGGCCCTAAACACAAGATTTATGGAATGGTTAAAAGTGCATGAAAATGGCCAATTTACTCACTCTGAGTTCTCAAAAAGCGTTTCTTCACCCCGGGAAGGTAATTAAATACCATTTGGAGGCATTTAATGTTCGAGCAAAAACAGTTGATTTTCGACAAAAGAGATAACACCCCCCCATTACGTCATGCTTCAGAAATGTGAAAAATGGTCCGTTTTCAAATGTTTTATTTTTGAACGTCAGTTCACATTTGTAGGTGGATCATCAGTGTTAGAGCTAAAATTAGCATGTTTAAAGTGATTTTCATGCTTCCAGGGGCTCGGGAAGTGAATTAAATACCATTTGGAGGCATTTAATGTTCAAGCAAAAACAGCTGATTTTCGACAAAAGAGATAACACCCCCCACATTACGTCATGCTTCAGAAATGTGTAAAATGGTCCGTTTTCAAATGGTTTATTTTTGAACGTCAGTTCACATTTGTAGGTGGATCATCAGTGTTAGAGCTAAAATTTGCATGTTTAAAGTGATTTTCATGCTTCCAGGGGCCCTAAACACAAGATTTATGGAATGGTTAAAAGTGCATGAAAATGGCCAATTTACTCACTCTGAGTTCTCAAAAAGCGTTTCTTCACCCCGGGAAGGTAATTAAATACCATTTGGAGGCATTTAATGTTCGAGCAAAAACAGCTGATTTTCGACAAAAGAGATAACACCCCCCATTACGTCATGCTTCAAAAATGTGGAAAATGGTCCGTTTTCAAATGTTTTATTTTTGAACGTCAGTTCACATTTGTAGGTGGATCATCAGTGTTAGAGCTAAAATTAGCATGTTTAAAGTGATTTTCATGCTTCCAGGGGCTCGGGAAGTGAATTAAATACCATTTGGAGGCATTTAATGTTCAAGCAAAAACGGCTGATTTTCGACAAAAGAGATAACACCCCCCCATTACGTCATGCTTCAGAAATGTGTAAAATGGTCCGTTTTCAAATGTTTTATTTTTGAACGTCAGTTCACATTTGTAGGTGGATCATCAGTGTTAGAGCTAAAATTAGCATGTTTAAAGTGATTTTCATGCTTCCAGGGGCCCTAAACACAAGATTTATGGAATGGTTAAAAGTGTATGAAAATGGCCAATTTACTCACTCTGAGTTCTCAAAAAGCGTTTCTTCACCCCGGGAAGGTAATTAAATACCATTTGGAGGCATTTAATGTTCGAGCAAAAACAGCTGATTTTCGACAAAAGAGATAACACCCCCCCATTACGTCATGCTTCAAAAATGTGGAAAATGGTCCGTTTTCAAATGTTTTATTTTTGAACGTCAGTTCACATTTGTAGGTGGATCATCAGTGTTAGAGCTAAAATTAGCATGTTTAAAGTGATTTTCATGCTTCCAGGGGCTCGGGAAGTGAATTAAATACCATTTGGAGGCATTTAATGTTCAAGCAAAAACGGCTGATTTTCGACAAAAGAGATAACACCCCCCCATTACGTCATGCTTCAGAAATGTGGAAAATGGTCCATTTTCAAATGTTTTATTTTTGAACGTCAGTTCACATTTGTAAGTGGATCATCAGTGTTAGAGCTAAAATTAGCATGTTTAAAGTGATTTTCATGCTTCCAGGGGCCCTAAACACAAGATTTATGGAATGGTTAAAAGTGCATGAAAATGGCCAATTTACTCACTCTGAGTTCTCAAAAAGGGTTTCTTCACCCCGGGAAGTAAATTAAATACCATTTGGAGGCATTTAATGTTCAAGCAAAAACGGCTGATTTTCGACAAAAGAGATAACACCCCCCATTACGTCATGCTTCAGAAATGTGGAAAATGGTCCGTTTTCAAATGTTTTATTTTTGAACGTCAGTTCACATTTGTAGGTGGATCATCAGTGTTAGAGCTAAAATTAGCATGTTTAAAGTGATTTTCATGCTTCCAGGGGCTCGGGAAGTAAATTAAATACCATTTGGAGGCATTTAATGTTCAAGCAAAAACAGCTGATTTTCGACAAAAGAGATAACACCCCCCCATTACGTCATGCTTCAGAAATGTGGAAAATGGTCCGTTTTCAAATGTTTTATTTTTGAACGTCAGTTCACATTTGTAGGTGGATCATCAGTGTTAGAGCTAAAATTAGCATGTTTAAAGTGATTTTCATGCTTCCAGGGGCCCTAAACACAAGATTTATGGAATGGTTAAAAGTGCATGAAAATGGCAAATGTACTCACTCTGAGTTCTCAAAAAGAGTTTCTTCACCCCGGGAAGGTAATTAAATACCATTTGGAGGCATTTATTGTTCGAGCAAAAACAGCTGATTTTCGACAAAAGAGATAACACCCCCCCATTACGTCATGCTTCAAAAATGTGGAAAATGGTCCGTTTTCAAATGTTTTATTTTTGAACGTCAGTTCACATTTGTAGGTGGATCATCAGTGTTAGAGCTAAAATTAGCATGTTTAAAGTGATTTTCATGCTTCCAGGGGCTCGGGAAGTGAATTAAATACCATTTGGAGGCATTTAATGTTCAAGCAAAAACGGCTGATTTTCGACAAAAGAGATAACACCCCCCATTACGTCATGCTTCAGAAATGTGTAAAATGGTCCGTTTTCAAATGTTTTATTTTTGAACGTCAGTTCACATTTGTAGGTGGATCATCAGTGTTAGAGCTAAAATTAGCATGTTTAAAGTGATTTTCATGCTTCCAGGGGCCCTAAACAAAAGATTTATGGAATGGTTAAAAGTGCATGAAAATGGCCAATTTACTCACTCTGAGTTCTCAAAAAGCGTTTCTTCAACCCGGGAAGGTAATTAAATACCATTTGGAGGCATTTAATGTTCGAGCAAAAACAGCTGATTTTCGACAAAAGAGATAACACCCCCCCCATTACGTCATGCTTCAAAAATGTGGAAAATGGTCCGTTTTCAAATGTTTTATTTTTGAACGTCAGTTCACATTTGTAGGTGGATCATCAGTGTTAGAACTAAAATTAGCATGTTTAAAGTGATTTTCATGCTTCCAGGGGCTCGGGAAGTAAATTAAATACCATTTGGAGGCATTTAATGTTCAAGCAAAAACGGCTGATTTTCGACAAAAGAGATAACACCCCCCCATTACGTCATGCTTCAGAAATGTGGAAAATGGTCCGTTTTCAAATGTTTTATTTTTGAACGTCAGTTCACATTTGTAGGTGGATCATCAGTGTTAGAGCTAAAATTAGCATGTTTAAAGTGATTTTCATGCTTCCAGGGGCCCTAAACACAAGATTTATGGAATGGTTAAAAGTGCATGAAAATGGCCAATTTACTCACTCTGAGTTCTCAAAAAGCATTTCTTCACCCCGGGAAGGTAATTAAATACCATTTGGAGGCATTTAATGTTCGAGCAAAAACAGCTGATTTTCGACAAAAGAGATAACACCCCCCATTACGTCATGCTTCAAAAATGTGGAAAATGGTCCGTTTTCAAATGTTTTATTTTTGAACGTCAGTTCACATTTGTGGGTGGATCATCAGTGTTAGAGCTAAAATTAGCATGTTTAAAGTGATTTTCATGCATCCAGGGGCTCGGGAAGTGAATTAAATACCATTTGGAGGCATTTAATGTTCAAGCAAAAACAGCTGATTTTCGACAAAAGAGATAACACCCCCCCATTACGTCATGCTTCAGAAATGTGGAAAATGGTCCGTTTTCAAATGTTTTATTTTTGAACGTCAGTTCACATTTGTAGGTGGATCATCAGTGTTAGAGCTAAAATTAGCATGTTTAAAGTGATTTTCATGCTTCCAGGGGCCCTAAACACAAGATTTATGGAATGGTTAAAAGTGTATGAAAATGGCCAATTTACTCACTCTGAGTTCTCAAAAAGGGTTTCTTCACCCCCGGGAAGGTAATTAAATACCATTTGGAGGCATTTAATGTTCGAGCAAAAACAGCTGATTTTCGACAAAAGAGATAACACCCCCCATTACGTCATGCTTCAAAAATGTGGAAAATGGTCCGTTTTCAAATGTTTTATTTTTGAACGTCAGTTCACATTTGTAGGTGGATCATCAGTGTTAGAGCTAAAATTAGCATGTTTAAAGTGATTTTCATGCTTCCAGGGGCTCGGGAAGTGAATTAAATACCATTTGGAGGCATTTAATGTTCAAGCAAAAACGGCTGATTTTCGACAAAAGAGATAACACCCCCCCATTACGTCATGCTTCAGAAATGTGTAAAATGGTCCGTTTTCAAATGTTTTATTTTTGAACGTCAGTTCACATTTGTAGGTGGATCATCAGTGTTAGAGCTAAAATTAGCATGTTTAAAGTGATTTTCATGCTTCCAGGGGCCCTAAACACAAGATTTATGGAATGGTTAAAAGTGTATGAAAATGGCCAATTTACTCACTCTGAGTTCTCAAAAAGCGTTTCTTCACCCCGGGAAGGTAATTAAATACCATTTGGAGGCATTTAATGTTCGAGCAAAAACAGCTGATTTTCGACAAAAGAGATAACACCCCCCCATTACGTCATGCTTCAAAAATGTGGAAAATGGTCCGTTTTCAAATGTTTTATTTTTGAACGTCAGTTCACATTTGTAGGTGGATCATCAGTGTTAGAGCTAAAATTAGCATGTTTAAAGTGATTTTCATGCTTCCAGGGGCTCGGGAAGTGAATTAAATACCATTTGGAGGCATTTAATGTTCAAGCAAAAACGGCTGATTTTCGACAAAAGAGATAACACCCCCCCATTACGTCATGCTTCAGAAATGTGGAAAATGGTCCATTTTCAAATGTTTTATTTTTGAACGTCAGTTCACATTTGTAAGTGGATCATCAGTGTTAGAGCTAAAATTAGCATGTTTAAAGTGATTTTCATGCTTCCAGGGGCCCTAAACACAAGATTTATGGAATGGTTAAAAGTGCATGAAAATGGCCAATTTACTCACTCTGAGTTCTCAAAAAGGGTTTCTTCACCCCGGGAAGTAAATTAAATACCATTTGGAGGCATTTAATGTTCAAGCAAAAACGGCTGATTTTCGACAAAAGAGATAACACCCCCCCATTACGTCATGCTTCAGAAATGTGTAAAATGGTCCGTTTTCAAATGTTTTATTTTTGAACGTCAGTTCCCATTTGTAGGTGGATCATCAGTGTTAGAGCTAAAATTAGCGTGTTTAAAGTGATTTTCATGCTTCCACGGGCCCTAAACACAAGATTTATGGAATGGTTAAAAGTGCATGAAAATGGCCAATTTATTCACTCTGAGTTCTCAAAAAGGGTTTCTTCACCCCGGGAAGTGAATTAAATGCTATTTGGAGGCATTTAATGTTCAAGCAAAAACAGCTGATTTTCGACAAAAGAGATAACACCCCCCCATTACGTCATGCTTCAGAAATGTGGAAAATGGTCCGTTTTCAAATGTTTTATTTTTGAACGTCAGTTCACATTTGTAGGTGGATCATCAGTGTTAGAGCTAAAATTAGCATGTTTAAAGTGATTTTCATGCTTCCAGGGGCTCGGGAAGTAAATTAAATACCATTTGGAGGCATTTAATGTTCAAGCAAAAACGGCTGATTTTCGACAAAAGAGATAACACCCCCCCATTACGTCATGCTTCAGAAATGTGGAAAATGGTCCGTTTTCAAATGTTTTATTTTTGAACGTCAGTTCACATTTGTAGGTGGATCATCAGTGTTAGAGCTAAAATTAGCATGTTTAAAGTGATTTTCATGCTTCCAGGGGCCCTAAACACAAGATTTATGGAATGGTTAAAAGTGCATGAAAATGGCCAATTTACTCACTCTGAGTTCTCAAAAAGCGTTTCTTCACCCCGGGAAGGTAATTAAATACCATTTGGAGGCATTTATTGTTCGAGCAAAAACAGCTGATTTTCGACAAAAGAGATAACACCCCCCCATTACGTCATGCTTCAAAAATGTGGAAAATGGTCCGTTTTCAAATGTTTTATTTTTGAACGTCAGTTCACATTTGTAGGTGGATCATCAGTGTTAGAGCTAAAATTAGCATGTTTAAAGTGATTTTCATGCTTCCAGGGGCTCGGGAAGTGAATTAAATACCATTTGGAGGCATTTAATGTTCAAGCAAAAACGGCTGATTTTCGACAAAAGAGATAACACCCCCCCATTACGTCATGCTTCAGAAATGTGTAAAATGGTCCGTTTTCAAATGTTTTATTTTTGAACGTCAGTTCACATTTGTAGGTGGATCATCAGTGTTAGAGCTAAAATTAGCATGTTTAAAGTGATTTTCATGCTTCCAGGGGCCCTAAACACAAGATTTATGGAATGGTTAAAAGTGTATGAAAATGGCCAATTTACTCACTCTGAGTTCTCAAAAAGCGTTTCTTCACCCCGGGAAGGTAATTAAATACCATTTGGAGGCATTTAATGTTCGAGCAAAAACAGCTGATTTTCGACAAAAGAGATAACACCCCCCCATTACGTCATGCTTCAAAAATGTGGAAAATGGTCCGTTTTCAAATGTTTTATTTTTGAACGTCAGTTCACATTTGTAGGTGGATCATCAGTGTTAGAGCTAAAATTAGCATGTTTAAAGTGATTTTCATGCTTCCAGGGGCTCGGGAAGTGAATTAAATACCATTTGGAGGCATTTAATGTTCAAGCAAAAACGGCTGATTTTCGACAAAAGAGATAACACCCCCCCATTACGTCATGCTTCAGAAATGTGGAAAATGGTCCATTTTCAAATGTTTTATTTTTGAACGTCAGTTCACATTTGTAAGTGGATCATCAGTGTTAGAGCTAAAATTAGCATGTTTAAAGTGATTTTCATGCTTCCAGGGGCCCTAAACACAAGATTTATGGAATGGTTAAAAGTGCATGAAAATGGCCAATTTACTCACTCTGAGTTCTCAAAAAGGGTTTCTTCACCCCGGGAAGTAAATTAAATACCATTTGGAGGCATTTAATGTTCAAGCAAAAACGGCTGATTTTCGACAAAAGAGATAACACCCCCCCATTACGTCATGCTTCAGAAATGTGTAAAATGGTCCGTTTTCAAATGTTTTATTTTTGAACGTCAGTTCCCATTTGTAGGTGGATCATCAGTGTTAGAGCTAAAATTAGCGTGTTTAAAGTGATTTTCATGCTTCCACGGGCCCTAAACACAAGATTTATGGAATGGTTAAAAGTGCATGAAAATGGCCAATTTATTCACTCTGAGTTCTCAAAAAGGGTTTCTTCACCCCGGGAAGTGAATTAAATGCTATTTGGAGGCATTTAATGTTCAAGCAAAAACAGCTGATTTTCGACAAAAGAGATAACACCCCCCCATTACGTCATGCTTCAGAAATGTGGAAAATGGTCCGTTTTCAAATGTTTTATTTTTGAACGTCAGTTCACATTTGTAGGTGGATCATCAGTGTTAGAGCTAAAATTAGCATGTTTAAAGGTATTTTCATGCTTCCAGGGGCTCGGGAAGTAAATTAAATACCATTTGGAGGCATTTAATGTTCAAGCAAAAACGGCTGATTTTCGACAAAAGAGATAACACCCCCCCATTACGTCATGCTTCAGAAATGTGGAAAATGGTCCGTTTTCAAATGTTTTATTTTTGAACGTCAGTTCACATTTGTAGGTGGATCATCAGTGTTAGAGCTAAAATTAGCATGTTTAAAGTGATTTTCATGCTTCCAGGGGCCCTAAACACAAGATTTATGGAATGGTTAAAAGTGCATGAAAATGGCCAATTTACTCACTCTGAGTTCTCAAAAAGCGTTTCTTCACCCCGGGAAGGTAATTAAATACCATTTGGAGGCATTTATTGTTCGAGCAAAAACAGCTGATTTTCGACAAAAGAGATAACACCCCCCCATTACGTCATGCTTCAAAAATGTGGAAAATGGTCCGTTTTCAAATGTTTTATTTTTGAACGTCAGTTCACATTTGTAGGTTGATCATCAGTGTTAGAGCTAAAATTAGCATGTTTAAAGTGATTTTCATGCTTCCAGGGGCTCGGGAAGTGAATTAAATACCATTTGGAGGCATTTAATGTTCAAGCAAAAACGGCTGATTTTCGACAAAAGAGATAACACCCCCCATTACGTCATGCTTCAGAAATGTGTAAAATGGTCCGTTTTCAAATGTTTTATTTTTGAACGTCAGTTCACATTTGTAGGTGGATCATCAGTGTTAGAGCTAAAATTAGCATGTTTAAAGTGATTTTCATGCTTCCAGGGGCCCTAAACACAAGATTTATGGAATGGTTAAAAGTGCATGAAAATGGCCAATTTACTCACTCTGAGTTCTCAAAAAGCGTTTCTTCAACCCGGGAAGGTAATTAAATACCATTTGGAGGCATTTAATGTTCGAGCAAAAACAGCTGATTTTCGACAAAAGAGATAACACCCCCCCATTACGTCATGCTTCAAAAATGTGGAAAATGGTCCGTTTTCAAATGTTTTATTTTTGAACGTCAGTTCACATTTGTAGGTGGATCATCAGTGTTAGAACTAAAATTAGCATGTTTAAAGTGATTTTCATGCTTCCAGGGGCTCGGGAAGTAAATTAAATACCATTTGGAGGCATTTAATGTTCAAGCAAAAACGGCTGATTTTCGACAAAAGAGATAACACCCCCCCATTACGTCATGCTTCAGAAATGTGGAAAATGGTCCGTTTTCAAATGTTTTATTTTTGAATGTCAGTTCACATTTGTAGGTGGATCATCAGTGTTAGAGCTAAAATTAGCATGTTTAAAGTGATTTTCATGCTTCCAGGGGCCCTAAACACAAGATTTATGGAATGGTTAAAAGTGCATGAAAATGGCCAATTTACTCACTCTGAGTTCTCAAAAAGCGTTTCTTCACCCCGGGAAGGTAATTAAATACCATTTGGAGGCATTTAATGTTCGAGCAAAAACAGCTGATTTTCGACAAAAGAGATAACACCCCCCCCATTACGTCATGCTTCAAAAATGTGGAAAATGGTCCGTTTTCAAATGTTTTATTTTTGAACGTCAGTTCACATTTGTGGGTGGATCATCAGTGTTAGAGCTAAAATTAACATGTTTAAAGTGATTTTCATGCATCCAGGGGCTCGGGAAGTGAATTAAATACCATTTGGAGGCATTTAATGTTCAAGCAAAAACAGCTGATTTTCGACAAAAGAGATAACACCCCCCCATTACGTCATGCTTCAGAAATGTGGAAAATGGTCCGTTTTCAAATGTTTTATTTTTGAACGTCAGTTCACATTTGTAGGTGGATCATCAGTGTTAGAGCTAAAATTAGCATGTTTAAAGTGATTTTCATGCTTCCAGGGGCCCTAAACACAAGATTTATGGAATGGTTAAAAGTGTATGAAAATGGCCAATTTACTCACTCTGAGTTCTCAAAAAGGGTTTCTTCACCCCCGGGAAGTTAATTAAATACCATTTGGAGGCATTTACTGTTCGAGCAAAAACGGCTGATTTTCGACAAAAGAGATAACACCCCCCCATTACGTCATGCGTCAGAAATGTGAAAAATGGTCCGTTTTCAAATGTTTTATTTTTGAACGTCAGTTCACATTTGTAGGTGGATCATCAGTGTTAGAGCTAAAATTAGCATGTTTAAAGTGATTTTCATGCTTCCAGGGGCTCGGGAAGTGAATTAAATACCATTTGGAGGCATTTAATGTTCAAGCAAAAACAGCTGATTTTCGACAAAAGAGATAACACCCCCCACATTACGTCATGCTTCAGAAATGTGTAAAATGGTCCGTTTTCAAATGTTTTATTTTTGAACGTCAGTTCACATTTGTAGGTGGATCATCAGTGTTAGAGCTAAAATTAGCATGTTTAAAGTGATTTTCATGCTTCCAGGGGCCCTAAACACAAGATTTATGGAATGGTTAAAAGTGCATGAAAATGGCCAATTTACTCACTCTGAGTTCTCAAAAAGCGTTTCTTCACCCCGGGAAGGTAATTAAATACCATTTGGAGGCATTTAATGTTCGAGCAAAAACAGCTGATTTTCGACAAAAGAGATAACACCCCCCCATTACGTCATGCTTCAAAAATGTGGAAAATGGTCCGTTTTCAAATGTTTTATTTTTGAACGTCAGTTCACATTTGTAGGTGGATCATCAGTGTTAGAGCTAAAATTAGCA
Source organism: Lissotriton vulgaris (assembly GCF_964263255.1). Lineage (NCBI taxonomy): Eukaryota > Metazoa > Chordata > Amphibia > Caudata > Salamandridae > Lissotriton > Lissotriton vulgaris. The sequence goes on along the minus strand of NW_028252003.1, from coordinate 106,259 downwards.
TGTTTAAAGTGATTTTCATGCTTCCAGGGGCTCGGGAAGTGAATTAAACACCATTTGGAGGCATTTAATGTTCAAGCAAAAACGGCTGATTTTCGACAAAAGAGATAACACCCCCCATTACGTCATGCTTCAGAAATGTGTAAAATGGTCCGTTTTCAAATGTTTTATTTTTGAACGTCAGTTCACATTTGTAGGTGGATCATCAGTGTTAGAGCTAAAATTAGCATGTTTAAAGTGATTTTCATGCTTCCAGGGGCCCTAAACACAAGATTTATGGAATGGTTAAAAGTGCATGAAAATGGCCAATTTACTCACTCTGAGTTCTCAAAAAGCGTTTCTTCACCCCGGGAAGGTAATTAAATACCATTTGGAGGCATTTAATGTTCGAGCAAAAACAGCTGATTTTCGACAAAAGAGATAACACCCCCCCCATTACGTCATGCTTCAAAAATGTGGAAAATGGTCCGTTTTCAAATGTTTTATTTTTGAACGTCAGTTCACATTTGTAGGTGGATCATCAGTGTTAGAGCTACAATTAGCATGTTTAAAGTGATTTTCATGCTTCCAGGGGCCCTAAACACAAGATTTATGGAATGGTTAAAAGTGCATGAAAATGGCCAATTTACTCACTCTGAGTTCTCAAAAAGCGTTTCTTCACCCCGGGAAGGTAATTAAATACCATTTGGAGGCATTTAATGTTCGAGCAAAAACAGTTGATTTTCGACAAAAGAGATAACACCCCCCCATTACGTCATGCTTCAGAAATGTGAAAAATGGTCCGTTTTCAAATGTTTTATTTTTGAACGTCAGTTCACATTTGTAGGTGGATCATCAGTGTTAGAGCTAAAATTAGCATGTTTAAAGTGATTTTCATGCTTCCAGGGGCTCGGGAAGTGAATTAAATACCATTTGGAGGCATTTAATGTTCAAGCAAAAACAGCTGATTTTCGACAAAAGAGATAACACCCCCCACATTACGTCATGCTTCAGAAATGTGTAAAATGGTCCGTTTTCAAATGGTTTATTTTTGAACGTCAGTTCACATTTGTAGGTGGATCATCAGTGTTAGAGCTAAAATTAGCATGTTTAAAGTGATTTTCATGCTTCCAGGGGCCCTAAACACAAGATTTATGGAATGGTTAAAAGTGCATGAAAATGGCCAATTTACTCACTCTGAGTTCTCAAAAAGCGTTTCTTCACCCCGGGAAGGTAATTAAATACCATTTGGAGGCATTTAATGTTCGAGCAAAAACAGCTGATTTTCGACAAAAGAGATAACACCCCCCATTACGTCATGCTTCAAAAATGTGGAAAATGGTCCGTTTTCAAATGTTTTATTTTTGAACGTCAGTTCACATTTGTAGGTGGATCATCAGTGTTAGAGCTAAAATTAGCATGTTTAAAGTGATTTTCATGCTTCCAGGGGCTCGGGAAGTGAATTAAATACCATTTGGAGGCATTTAATGTTCAAGCAAAAACGGCTGATTTTCGACAAAAGAGATAACACCCCCCCATTACGTCATGCTTCAGAAATGTGTAAAATGGTCCGTTTTCAAATGTTTTATTTTTGAACGTCAGTTCACATTTGTAGGTGGATCATCAGTGTTAGAGCTAAAATTAGCATGTTTAAAGTGATTTTCATGCTTCCAGGGGCCCTAAACACAAGATTTATGGAATGGTTAAAAGTGTATGAAAATGGCCAATTTACTCACTCTGAGTTCTCAAAAAGCGTTTCTTCACCCCGGGAAGGTAATTAAATACCATTTGGAGGCATTTAATGTTCGAGCAAAAACAGCTGATTTTCGACAAAAGAGATAACACCCCCCCATTACGTCATGCTTCAAAAATGTGGAAAATGGTCCGTTTTCAAATGTTTTATTTTTGAACGTCAGTTCACATTTGTAGGTGGATCATCAGTGTTAGAGCTAAAATTAGCATGTTTAAAGTGATTTTCATGCTTCCAGGGGCTCAGGAAGTGAATTAAATACCATTTGGAGGCATTTAATGTTCAAGCAAAAACGGCTGATTTTCGACAAAAGAGATAACACCCCCCCATTACGTCATGCTTCAGAAATGTGGAAAATGGTCCATTTTCAAATGTTTTATTTTTGAACGTCAGTTCACATTTGTAAGTGGATCATCAGTGTTAGAGCTAAAATTAGCATGTTTAAAGTGATTTTCATGCTTCCAGGGGCCCTAAACACAAGATTTATGGAATGGTTAAAAGTGCATGAAAATGGCCAATTTACTCACTCTGAGTTCTCAAAAAGGGTTTCTTCACCCCGGGAAGTAAATTAAATACCATTTGGAGGCATTTAATGTTCAAGCAAAAACGGCTGATTTTCGACAAAAGAGATAACACCCCCCATTACGTCATGCTTCAGAAATGTGGAAAATGGTCCGTTTTCAAATGTTTTATTTTTGAACGTCAGTTCACATTTGTAGGTGGATCATCAGTGTTAGAGCTAAAATTAGCATGTTTAAAGTGATTTTCATGCTTCCAGGGGCTCGGGAAGTAAATTAAATACCATTTGGAGGCATTTAATGTTCAAGCAAAAACGGCTGATTTTCGACAAAAGAGATAACACCCCCCCATTACGTCATGCTTCAGAAATGTGGAAAATGGTCCGTTTTCAAATGTTTTATTTTTGAACGTCAGTTCACATTTGTAGGTGGATCATCAGTGTTAGAGCTAAAATTAGCATGTTTAAAGTGATTTTCATGCTTCCAGGGGCCCTAAACACAAGATTTATGGAATGGTTAAAAGTGCATGAAAATGGCAAATGTACTCACTCTGAGTTCTCAAAAAGAGTTTCTTCACCCCGGGAAGGTAATTAAATACCATTTGGAGGCATTTATTGTTCGAGCAAAAACAGCTGATTTTCGACAAAAGAGATAACACCCCCCCATTACGTCATGCTTCAAAAATGTGGAAAATGGTCCGTTTTCAAATGTTTTATTTTTGAACGTCAGTTCACATTTGTAGGTGGATCATCAGTGTTAGAGCTAAAATTAGCATGTTTAAAGTGATTTTCATGCTTCCAGGGGCTCGGGAAGTGAATTAAATACCATTTGGAGGCATTTAATGTTCAAGCAAAAACGGCTGATTTTCGACAAAAGAGATAACACCCCCCATTACGTCATGCTTCAGAAATGTGTAAAATGGTCCGTTTTCAAATGTTTTATTTTTGAACGTCAGTTCACATTTGTAGGTGGATCATCAGTGTTAGAGCTAAAATTAGCATGTTTAAAGTGATTTTCATGCTTCCAGGGGCCCTAAACACAAGATTTATGGAATGGTTAAAAGTGCATGAAAATGGCCAATTTACTCACTCTGAGTTCTCAAAAAGCGTTTCTTCAACCCGGGAAGGTAATTAAATACCATTTGGAGGCATTTAATGTTCGAGCAAAAACAGCTGATTTTCGACAAAAGAGATAACACCCCCCCCATTACGTCATGCTTCAAAAATGTGGAAAATGGTCCGTTTTCAAATGTTTTATTTTTGAATGTCAGTTCACATTTGTAGGTGGATCATCAGTGTTAGAACTAAAATTAGCATGTTTAAAGTGATTTTCATGCTTCCAGGGGCTCGGGAAGTAAATTAAATACCATTTGGAGGCATTTAATGTTCAAGCAAAAACGGCTGATTTTCGACAAAAGAGATAACACCCCCCCATTACGTCATGCTTCAGAAATGTGGAAAATGGTCCGTTTTCAAATGTTTTATTTTTGAACGTCAGTTCACATTTGTAGGTGGATCATCAGTGTTAGAGCTAAAATTAGCATGTTTAAAGTGATTTTCATGCTTCCAGGGGCCCTAAACACAAGATTTATGGAATGGTTAAAAGTGCATGAAAATGGCCAATTTACTCACTCTGAGTTCTCAAAAAGCATTTCTTCACCCCGGGAAGGTAATTAAATACCATTTGGAGGCATTTAATGTTCGAGCAAAAACAGCTGATTTTCGACAAAAGAGATAACACCCCCCCATTACGTCATGCTTCAAAAATGTGGAAAATGGTCCGTTTTCAAATGTTTTATTTTTGAACGTCAGTTCACATTTGTGGGTGGATCATCAGTGTTAGAGCTAAAATTAGCATGTTTAAAGTGATTTTCATGCATCCAGGGGCTCGGGAAGTGAATTAAATACCATTTGGAGGCATTTAATGTTCAAGCAAAAACAGCTGATTTTCGACAAAAGAGATAACACCCCCCCATTACGTCATGCTTCAGAAATGTGGAAAATGGTCCGTTTTCAAATGTTTTATTTTTGAACGTCAGTTCACATTTGTAGGTGGATCATCAGTGTTAGAGCTAAAATTAGCATGTTTAAAGTGATTTTCATGCTTCCAGGGGCCCTAAACACAAGATTTATGGAATGGTTAAAAGTGTATGAAAATGGCCAATTTACTCACTCTGAGTTCTCAAAAAGGGTTTCTTCACCCCCGGGAAGGTAATTAAATACCATTTGGAGGCATTTAATGTTCGAGCAAAAACAGCTGATTTTCGACAAAAGAGATAACACCCCCCCATTACGTCATGCTTCAGAAATGTGGAAAATGGTCCATTTTCAAATGTTTTATTTTTGAACGTCAGTTCACATTTGTAAGTGGATCATCAGTGTTAGAGCTAAAATTAGCATGTTTAAAGTGATTTTCATGCTTCCAGGGGCCCTAAACACAAGATTTATGGAATGGTTAAAAGTGCATGAAAATGGCCAATTTACTCACTCTGAGTTCTCAAAAAGCATTTCTTCACCCCGGGAAGGTAATTAAATACCATTTGGAGGCATTTAATGTTCGAGCAAAAACAGCTGATTTTCGACAAAAGAGATAACACCCCCCCATTACGTCATGCTTCAGAAATGTGTAAAATGGTCCGTTTTCAAATGTTTTATTTTTGAACGTCAGTTCACATTTGTAGGTGGATCATCAGTGTTAGAGCTAAAATTAGCATGTTTAAAGTGATTTTCATGCTTCCAGGGGCCCTAAACACAAGATTTATGGAATGGTTAAAAGTGCATGAAAATGGCCAATTTACTCACTCTGAGTTCTCAAAAAGCGTTTCTTCAACCCGGGAAGGTAATTAAATACCATTTGGAGGCATTTAATGTTCGAGCAAAAACAGCTGATTTTCGACAAAAGAGATAACACCCCCCCCATTACGTCATGCTTCAGAAATGTGGAAAATGGTCCATTTTCAAATGTTTTATTTTTGAACGTCAGTTCACATTTGTAAGTGGATCATCAGTGTTAGAGCTAAAATTAGCATGTTTAAAGTGATTTTCATGCTTCCAGGGGCTCGGGAAGTAAATTAAATACCATTTGGAGGCATTTAATGTTCAAGCAAAAACGGCTGATTTTCGACAAAAGAGATAACACCCCCCCATTACGTCATGCTTCAGAAATGTGGAAAATGGTCCGTTTTCAAATGTTTTATTTTTGAACGTCAGTTCACATTTGTAGGTGGATCATCAGTGTTAGAGCTAAAATTAGCATGTTTAAAGTGATTTTCATGCTTCCAGGGGCCCTAAACACAAGATTTATGGAATGGTTAAAAGTGCATGAAAATGGCCAATTTACTCACTCTGAGTTCTCAAAAAGCATTTCTTCACCCCGGGAAGGTAATTAAATACCATTTGGAGGCATTTAATGTTCGAGCAAAAACAGCTGATTTTCGACAAAAGAGATAACACCCCCCCATTACGTCATGCTTCAAAAATGTGGAAAATGGTCCGTTTTCAAATGTTTTATTTTTGAACGTCAGTTCACATTTGTGGGTGGATCATCAGTGTTAGAGCTAAAATTAGCATGTTTAAAGTGATTTTCATGCATCCAGGGGCTCGGGAAGTGAATTAAATACCATTTGGAGGCATTTAATGTTCAAGCAAAAACAGCTGATTTTCGACAAAAGAGATAACACCCCCCCATTACGTCATGCTTCAGAAATGTGGAAAATGGTCCGTTTTCAAATGTTTTATTTTTGAACGTCAGTTCACATTTGTAGGTGGATCATCAGTGTTAGAGCTAAAATTAGCATGTTTAAAGTGATTTTCATGCTTCCAGGGGCCCTAAACACAAGATTTATGGAATGGTTAAAAGTGTATGAAAATGGCCAATTTACTCACTCTGAGTTCTCAAAAAGGGTTTCTTCACCCCCGGGAAGGTAATTAAATACCATTTGGAGGCATTTAATGTTCGAGCAAAAACAGCTGATTTTCGACAAAAGAGATAACACCCCCCATTACGTCATGCTTCAAAAATGTGGAAAATGGTCCGTTTTCAAATGTTTTATTTTTGAACGTCAGTTCACATTTGTAGGTGGATCATCAGTGTTAGAGCTAAAATTAGCATGTTTAAAGTGATTTTCATGCTTCCAGGGGCTCGGGAAGTGAATTAAATACCATTTGGAGGCATTTAATGTTCAAGCAAAAACGGCTGATTTTCGACAAAAGAGATAACACCCCCCCATTACGTCATGCTTCAGAAATGTGTAAAATGGTCCGTTTTCAAAAGTTTTATTTTTGAACGTCAGTTCACATTTGTAGGTGGATCATCAGTGTTAGAGCTAAAATTAGCATGTTTAAAGTGATTTTCATGCTTCCAGGGGCCCTAAACACAAGATTTATGGAATGGTTAAAAGTGTATGAAAATGGCCAATTTACTCACTCTGAGTTCTCAAAAAGCGTTTCTTCACCCCGGGAAGGTAATTAAATACCATTTGGAGGCATTTAATGTTCGAGCAAAAACAGCTGATTTTCGACAAAAGAGATAACACCCCCCCATTACGTCATGCTTCAAAAATGTGGAAAATGGTCCGTTTTCAAATGTTTTATTTTTGAACGTCAGTTCACATTTGTAGGTGGATCATCAGTGTTAGAGCTAAAATTAGCATGTTTAAAGTGATTTTCATGCTTCCAGGGGCTCGGGAAGTGAATTAAATACCATTTGGAGCCATTTAATGTTCAAGCAAAAACGGCTGATTTTCGACAAAAGAGATAACACCCCCCCATTACGTCATGCTTCAGATATGTGAAAAATGGTCCATTTTCAAATGTTTTATTTTTGAACGTCAGTTCACATTTGTAAGTGGATCATCAGTGTTAGAGCTAAAATTAGCATGTTTAAAGTGATTTTCATGCTTCCAGGGGCCCTAAACACAAGATTTATGGAATGGTTAAAAGTGCATGAAAATGGCCAATTTACTCACTCTGAGTTCTCAAAAAGGGTTTCTTCACCCCGGGAAGTAAATTAAATACCATTTGGAGGCATTTAATGTTCAAGCAAAAACGGCTGATTTTCGACAAAAGAGATAACACCCCCCCATTACGTCATGCTTCAGAAATGTGTAAAATGGTCCGTTTTCAAATGTTTTATTTTTGAACGTCAGTTCACATTTGTAGGTGGATCATCAGTGTTAGAGCTAAAATTAGCGTGTTTAAAGTGATTTTCATGCTTCCACGGGCCCTAAACACAAGATTTATGGAATGGTTAAAAGTGCATGAAAATGGCCAATTTACTCACTCTGAGTTCTCAAAAAGGGTTTCTTCACCCCGGGAAGTGAATTAAATGCTATTTGGAGGCATTTAATGTTCAAGCAAAAACAGCTGATTTTCGACAAAAGAGATAACACCCCCCCATTACGTCATGCTTCAGAAATGTGGAAAATGGTCCGTTTTCAAATGTTTTATTTTTGAACGTCAGTTCACATTTGTAGGTGGATCATCAGTGTTAGAGCTAAAATTAGCATGTTTAAAGTGATTTTCATGCTTCCAGGGGCTCGGGAAGTAAATTAAATACCATTTGGAGGCATTTAATGTTCAAGCAAAAACGGCTGATTTTCGACAAAAGAGATAACACCCCCCCATTACGTCATGCTTCAGAAATGTGGAAAATGGTCCGTTTTCAAATGTTTTATTTTTGAACGTCAGTTCACATTTGTAGGTGGATCATCAGTGTTAGAGCTAAAATTAGCATGTTTAAAGTGATTTTCATGCTTCCAGGGGCCCTAAACACAAGATTTATGGAATGGTTAAAAGTGCATGAAAATGGCCAATTTACTCACTCTGAGTTCTCAAAAAGCGTTTCTTCACCCCGGGAAGGTAATTAAATACCATTTGGAGGCATTTATTGTTCGAGCAAAAACAGCTGATTTTCGACAAAAGAGATAACACCCCCCCATTACGTCATGCTTCAAAAATGTGGAAAATGGTCCGTTTTCAAATGTTTTATTTTTGAACGTCAGTTCACATTTGTAGGTGGATCATCAGTGTTAGAGCTAAAATTAGCATGTTTAAAGTGATTTTCATGCTTCCAGGGGCTCGGGAAGTGAATTAAATACCATTTGGAGGCATTTATTGTTCAAGCAAAAACGGCTGATTTTCGACAAAAGAGATAACACCCCCCATTACGTCATGCTTCAGAAATGTGTAAAATGGTCTGTTTTCAAATGTTTTATTTTTGAACGTCAGTTCACATTTGTAGGTGGATCATCAGTGTTAGAGCTAAAATTAGCATGTTTAAAGTGATTTTCATGCTTCCAGGGGCCCTAAACACAAGATTTATGGAATGGTTAAAAGTGCATGAAAATGGCCAATTTACTCACTCTGAGTTCTCAAAAAGCGTTTCTTCAACCCGGGAAGGTAATTAAATACCATTTGGAGGCATTTAATGTTCGAGCAAAAACAGCTGATTTTCGACAAAAGAGATAACACCCCCCCCATTACGTCATGCTTCAAAAATGTGGAAAATGGTCCGTTTTCAAATGTTTTATTTTTGAACATCAGTTCACATTTGTAGGTGGATCATCAGTGTTAGAACTAAAATTAGCATGTTTAAAGTGATTTTCATGCTTCCAGGGGCTCGGGAAGTAAATTAAATACCATTTGGAGGCATTTAATGTTCAAGCAAAAACGGCTGATTTTCGACAAAAGAGATAACACCCCCCCATTACGTCATGCTTCAGAAATGTGGAAAATGGTCCGTTTTCAAATGTTTTATTTTTGAATGTCAGTTCACATTTGTAGGTGGATCATCAGTGTTAGAGCTAAAATTAGCATGTTTAAAGTGATTTTCATGCTTCCAGGGGCCCTAAACACAAGATTTATGGAATGGTTAAAAGTGCATGAAAATGGCCAATTTACTCACTCTGAGTTCTCAAAAAGCGTTTCTTCACCCCGGGAAGGTAATTAAATACCATTTGGAGGCATTTAATGTTCGAGCAAAAACAGCTGATTTTCGACAAAAGAGATAACACCCCCCCCATTACGTCATGCTTCAAAAATGTGGAAAATGGTCCGTTTTCAAATGTTTTATTTTTGAACGTCAGTTCACATTTGTGGGTGGATCATCAGTGTTAGAGCTAAAATTAACATGTTTAAAGTGATTTTCATGCATCCAGGGGCTCGGGAAGTGAATTAAATACCATTTGGAGGCATTTAATGTTCAAGCAAAAACAGCTGATTTTCGACAAAAGAGATAACACCCCCCCATTACGTCATGCTTCAGAAATGTGGAAAATGGTCCATTTTCAAATGTTTTATTTTTGAACGTCAGTTCACATTTGTAGGTGGATCATCAGTGTTAGAGCTAAAATTAGCATGTTTAAAGTGATTTTCATGCTTCCAGGGGCCCTAAACACAAGATTTATGGAATGGTTAAAAGTGTATGAAAATGGCCAATTTACTCACTCTGAGTTCTCAAAAAGGGTTTCTTCACCCCCGGGAAGTTAATTAAATACCATTTGGAGGCATTTACTGTTCGAGCAAAAACGGCTGATTTTCGACAAAAGAGATAACACCCCCCCATTACGTCATGCGTCAGAAATGTGAAAAATGGTCCGTTTTCAAATGTTTTATTTTTGAACGTCAGTTCACATTTGTAGGTGGATCATCAGTGTTAGAGCTAAAATTAGCATGTTTAAAGTGATTTTCATGCTTCCAGGGGCTCGGGAAGTGAATTAAATACCATTTGGAGGCATTTAATGTTCAAGCAAAAACAGCTGATTTTCGACAAAAGAGATAACACCCCCCACATTACGTCATGCTTCAGAAATGTGTAAAATGGTCCGTTTTCAAATGTTTTATTTTTGAACGTCAGTTCACATTTGTAGGTGGATCATCAGTGTTAGAGCTAAAATTAGCATGTTTAAAGTGATTTTCATGCTTCCAGGGGCCCTAAACACAAGATTTATGGAATGGTTAAAAGTGCATGAAAATGGCCAATTTACTCACTCTGAGTTCTCAAAAAGCGTTTCTTCACCCCGGGAAGGTAATTAAATACCATTTGGAGGCATTTAATGTTCGAGCAAAAACAGCTGATTTTCGACAAAAGAGATAACACCCCCCCATTACGTCATGCTTCAAAAATGTGGAAAATGGTCCGTTTTCAAATGTTTTATTTTTGAACGTCAGTTCACATTTGTAGGTGGATCATCAGTGTTAGAGCTAAAATTAGCATGTTTAAAGTGATTTTCATGCTTCCAGGGGCTCGGGAAGTGAATTAAACACCATTTGGAGGCATTTAATGTTCAAGCAAAAACGGCTGATTCTCGACAAAAGAGATAACACCCCCCATTACGTCATGCTTCAGAAATGTGTAAAATGGTCCGTTTTCAAATGTTTTATTTTTGAACGTCAGTTCACATTTGTAGGTGGATCATCAGTGTTAGAGCTAAAATTAGCATGTTTAAAGTGATTTTCATGCTTCCAGGGGCCCTAAACACAAGATTTATGGAATGGTTAAAAGTGCATGAAAATGGCCAATTTACTCACTCTGAGTTCTCAAAAAGCGTTTCTTCACCCCGGGAAGGTAATTAAATACCATTTGGAGGCATTTAATGTTCGAGCAAAAACAGCTGATTTTCGACAAAAGAGATAACACCCCCCCATTACGTCATGCTTCAAAAATGTGGAAAATGGTCCGTTTTCAAATGTTTTATTTTTGAACGTCAGTTCACATTTGTAGGTGGATCATCAGTGTTAGAGCTAAAATTAGCATGTTTAAAGTGATTTTCATGCTTCCAGGGGCCCTAAACACAAGATTTATGGAATGGTTAAAAGTGCATGAAAATGGCCAATTTACTCACTCTGAGTTCTCAAAAAGCGTTTCTTCACCCCGGGAAGGTAATTAAATACCATTTGGAGGCATTTAATGTTCGAGCAAAAACAGCTGATTTTCGACAAAAGAGATAACACCCCCCATTACGTCATGCTTCAAAAATGTGGAAAATGGTCCGTTTTCAAATGTTTTATTTTTGAACGTCAGTTCACATTTGTAGGTGGATCATCAGTGTTAGAGCTAAAATTAGCATGTTTAAAGTGATTTTCATGCTTCCAGGGGCTCGGGAAGTGAATTAAATACCATTTGGAGGCATTTAATGTTCAAGCAAAAACGGCTGATTTTCGACAAAAGAGATAACACCCCCCCATTACGTCATGCTTCAGAAATGTGTAAAATGGTCCGTTTTCAAATGTTTTATTTTTGAACGTCAGTTCACATTTGTAGGTGGATCATCAGTGTTAGAGCTAAAATTAGCATGTTTAAAGTGATTTTCATGCTTCCAGGGGCCCTAAACACAAGATTTATGGAATGGTTAAAAGTGCATGAAAATGGCCAATTTACTCACTCTGAGTTCTCAAAAAGCGTTTCTTCACCCCGGGAAGGTAATTAAATACCATTTGTAGGCATTTAATGTTCGAGCAAAAACAGCTGATTTTCGACAAAAGAGATAACACCCCCCCATTACGTCATGCTTCAAAAATGTGGAAAATGGTCCGTTTTCAAATGTTTTATTTTTGAACGTCAGTTCACATTTGTAGGTGGATCATCAGTGTTAGAGCTAAAATTAGCATGTTTAAAGTGATTTTCATGCTTCCAGGGGCTCGGGAAGTGAATTAAATACCATTTGGAGGCATTTAATGTTCAAGCAAAAACGGCTGATTTTCGACAAAAGAGATAACACCCCCCCATTACGTCATGCTTCAGAAATGTGGAAAATGGTCCATTTTCAAATGTTTTATTTTTGAACGTCAGTTCACATTTGTAAGTGGATCATCAGTGTTAGAGCTAAAATTAGCATGTTTAAAGTGATTTTCATGCTTCCAGGGGCCCTAAACACAAGATTTATGGAATGGTTAAAAGTGCATGAAAATGGCCAATTTACTCACTCTGAGTTCTCAAAAAGGGTTTCTTCACCCCGGGAAGTAAATTAAATACAATTTGGAGGCATTTAATGTTCAAGCAAAAACGGCTGATTTTCGACAAAAGAGATAACACCTCCCCATTACGTCATGCTTCAGAAATGTGGAAAATGGTTCGTTTTCAAATGTTTTATTTTTGAACGTCAGTTCACATTTGTAGGTGGATCATCAGTGTTAGAGCTAAAATTAGCGTGTTTAAAGTGATTTTCATGCTTCCACGGGCCCTAAACACAAGATTTATGGAATGGTTAAAAGTGCATGAAAATGGCCAATTTACTCACTCTGAGTTCTCAAAAAGGGTTTCTTCACCCCGGGAAGTGAATTAAATGCTATTTGGAGGCATTTAATGTTCAAGCAAAAACAGCTGATTTTCGACAAAAGAGATAACACCCCCCCATTACGTCATGCTTCAGAAATGTGGAAAATGGTCCGTTTTCAAATGTTTTATTTTTGAACGTCAGTTCACATTTGTAGGTGGATCATCAGTGTTAGAGCTAAAATTAGCATGTTTAAAGTGATTTTCATGCTTCCAGGGGCTCGGGAAGTAAATTAAATACCATTTGGAGGCATTTAATGTTCAAGCAAAAACGGCTGATTTTCGACAAAAGAGATAACACCCCCCCATTACGTCATGCTTCAGAAATGTGGAAAATGGTCCGTTTTCAAATGTTTTATTTTTGAACGTCAGTTCACATTTGTAGGTGGATCATCAGTGTTAGAGCTAAAATTAGCATGTTTAAAGTGATTTTCATGCTTCCAGGGGCCCTAAACACAAGATTTATGGAATGGTTAAAAGTGCATGAAAATGGCCAATTTACTCACTCTGAGTTCTCAAAAAGCGTTTCTTCACCCCGGGAAGGTAATTAAATACCATTTGGAGGCATTTATTGTTCGAGCAAAAACAGCTGATTTTCGACAAAAGAGATAACACCCCCCCATTACGTCATGCTTCAAAAATGTGGAAAATGGTCCGTTTTCAAATGTTTTATTTTTGAACGTCAGTTCACATTTGTAGGTGGATCATCAGTGTTAGAGCTAAAATTAGCATGTTTAAAGTGATTTTCATGCTTCCAGGGGTTCGGGAAGTGAATTAAATACCATTTGGAGGCATTTAATGTTCAAGCAAAAACAGCTGATTTTCGACAAAAGAGATAACACCCCCCACATTACGTCATGCTTCAGAAATGTGTAAAATGGTCCGTTTTCAAATGTTTTATTTTTGAACGTCAGTTCACATTTGTAGGTGGATCATCAGTGTTAGAGCTAAAATTAGCATGTTTAAAGTGATTTTCATGCTTCCAGGGGCCCTAAACACAAGATTTATGGAATGGTTAAAAGTGCATGAAAATGGCCAATTTACTCACTCTGAGTTCTCAAAAAGCGTTTCTTCACCCCGGGAAGGTAATTAAATACCATTTGGAGGCATTTAATGTTCGAGCAAAAACAGCTGATTTTCGACAAAAGAGTTAACACCCCCCCATTACGTCATGCGTCAGAAATGTGAAAAATGGTCCGTTTTCAAATGTTTTATTTTTGAACGTCAGTTCACATTTGTAGGTGGATCATCAGTGTTAGAGCTAAAATTAGCATGTTTAAAGTGATTTTCATGCTTCCAGGGGTTCGGGAAGTGAATTAAATACCATTTGGAGGCATTTAATGTTCAAGCAAAAACAGCTGATTTTCGACAAAAGAGATAACACCCCCCACATTACGTCATGCTTCAGAAATGTGTAAAATGGTCCGTTTTCAAATGTTTTATTTTTGAACGTCAGTTCACATTTGTAGGTGGATCATCAGTGTTAGAGCTAAAATTAGCATGTTTAAAGTGATTTTCATGCTTCCAGGGGCCCTAAACACAAGATTTATGGAATGGTTAAAAGTGCATGAAAATGGCCAATTTACTCACTCTGAGTTCTCAAAAAGCGTTTCTTCACCCCGGGAAGGTAATTAAATACCATTTGGAGGCATTTAATGTTCGAGCAAAAACAGCTGATTTTCGACAAAAGAGTTAACACCCCCCCATTACGTCATGCTTCAAAAATGTGGAAAATGGTCCGTTTTCAAATGTTTTATTTTTGAACGTCAGTTCACATTTGTAGGTGGATCATCAGTGTTAGAGCTAAAATTAGCATGTTTAAAGTGATTTTCATGCTTCCAGGGGCTCGGGAAGTGAATTAAACACCATTTGGAGGCATTTAATGTTCAAGCAAAAACGGCTGATTTTCGACAAAAGAGATAACACCCCCCATTACGTCATGCTTCAGAAATGTGTAAAATGGTCCGTTTTCAAATGTTTTATTTTTGAACGTCAGTTCACATTTGTAGGTGGATCATCAGTGTTAGAGCTAAAATTAGCATGTTTAAAGTGATTTTCATGCTTCCAGGGGCCCTAAACACAAGATTTATGGAATGGTTAAAAGTGCATGAAAATGGCCAATTTACTCACTCTGAGTTCTCAAAAAGCGTTTCTTCACCCCGGGAAGGTAATTAAATACCATTTGGAGGCATTTAATGTTCGAGCAAAAACAGCTGATTTTCGACAAAAGAGATAACACCCCCCCATTACGTCATGCTTCAAAAATGTGGAAAATGGTCCGTTTTCAAATGTTTTATTTTTGAACGTCAGTTCACATTTGTAGGTGGATCATCAGTGTTAGAGCTAAAATTAGCATGTTTAAAGTGATTTTCATGCTTCCAGGGGCCCTAAACACAAGATTTATGGAATGGTTAAAAGTGCATGAAAATGGCCAATTTACTCACTCTGAGTTCTCAAAAAGCGTTTCTTCACCCCGGGAAGGTAATTAAATACCATTTGGAGGCATTTAATGTTCGAGCAAAAACAGTTGATTTTCGACAAAAGAGATAACACCCCCCCATTACGTCATGCTTCAGAAATGTGAAAAATGGTCCGTTTTCAAATGTTTTATTTTTGAACGTCAGTTCACATTTGTAGGTGGATCATCAGTGTTAGAGCTAAAATTAGCATGTTTAAAGTGATTTTCATGCTTCCAGGGGCTCGGGAAGTGAATTAAATACCATTTGGAGGCATTTAATGTTCAAGCAAAAACAGCTGATTTTCGACAAAAGAGATAACACCCCCCACATTACGTCATGCTTCAGAAATGTGTAAAATGGTCCGTTTTCAAATGGTTTATTTTTGAACGTCAGTTCACATTTGTAGGTGGATCATCAGTGTTAGAGCTAAAATTAGCATGTTTAAAGTGATTTTCATGCTTCCAGGGGCCCTAAACACAAGATTTATGGAATGGTTAAAAGTGCATGAAAATGGCCAATTTACTCACTCTGAGTTCTCAAAAAGCGTTTCTTCACCCCGGGAAGGTAATTAAATACCATTTGGAGGCATTTAATGTTCGAGCAAAAACAGCTGATTTTCGACAAAAGAGATAACACCCCCCATTACGTCATGCTTCAAAAATGTGGAAAATGGTCCGTTTTCAAATGTTTTATTTTTGAACGTCAGTTCACATTTGTAGGTGGATCATCAGTGTTAGAGCTAAAATTAGCATGTTTAAAGTGATTTTCATGCTTCCAGGGGCTCGGGAAGTGAATTAAATACCATTTGGAGGCATTTAATGTTCAAGCAAAAACGGCTGATTTTCGACAAAAGAGATAACACCCCCCCATTACGTCATGCTTCAGAAATGTGTAAAATGGTCCGTTTTCAAATGTTTTATTTTTGAACGTCAGTTCACATTTGTAGGTGGATCATCAGTGTTAGAGCTAAAATTAGCATGTTTAAAGTGATTTTCATGCTTCCAGGGGCCCTAAACACAAGATTTATGGAATGGTTAAAAGTGTATGAAAATGGCCAATTTACTCACTCTGAGTTCTCAAAAAGCGTTTCTTCACCCCGGGAAGGTAATTAAATACCATTTGGAGGCATTTAATGTTCGAGCAAAAACAGCTGATTTTCGACAAAAGAGTTAACACCCCCCCATTACGTCATGCTTCAAAAATGTGGAAAATGGTCCGTTTTCAAATGTTTTATTTTTGAACGTCAGTTCACATTTGTAGGTGGATCATCAGTGTTAGAGCTAAAATTAGCATATTTAAAGTGATTTTCATGCTTCCAGGGGCTCGGGAAGTGAATTAAACACCATTTGGAGGCATTTAATGTTCAAGCAAAAACGGCTGATTTTCGACAAAAGAGATAACACCCCCCATTACGTCATGCTTCAGAAATGTGTAAAATGGTCCGTTTTCAAATGTTTTATTTTTGAACGTCAGTTCACATTTGTAGGTGGATCATCAGTGTTAGAGCTAAAATTAGCATGTTTAAAGTGATTTTCATGCTTCCAGGGGCCCTAAACACAAGATTTATGGAATGGTTAAAAGTGCATGAAAATGGCCAATTTACTCACTCTGAGTTCTCAAAAAGCGTTTCTTCACCCCGGGAAGGTAATTAAATACCATTTGGAGGCATTTAATGTTCGAGCAAAAACAGCTGATTTTCGACAAAAGAGATAACACCCCCCCATTACGTCATGCTTCAAAAATGTGGAAAATGGTCCGTTTTCAAATGTTTTATTTTTGAACGTCAGTTCACATTTGTAGGTGGATCATCAGTGTTAGAGCTACAATTAGCATGTTTAAAGTGATTTTCATGCTTCCAGGGGCCCTAAACACAAGATTTATGGAATGGTTAAAAGTGCATGAAAATGGCCAATTTACTCACTCTGAGTTCTCAAAAAGCGTTTCTTCACCCCGGGAAGGTAATTAAATACCATTTGGAGGCATTTAATGTTCGAGCAAAAACAGTTGATTTTCGACAAAAGAGATAACACCCCCCCATTACGTCATGCTTCAGAAATGTGAAAAATGGTCCGTTTTCAAATGTTTTATTTTTGAACGTCAGTTCACATTTGTAGGTGGATCATCAGTGTTAGAGCTAAAATTAGCATGTTTAAAGTGATTTTCATGCTTCCAGGGGCTCGGGAAGTGAATTAAATACCATTTGGAGGCATTTAATGTTCAAGCAAAAACAGCTGATTTTCGACAAAAGAGATAACACCCCCCACATTACGTCATGCTTCAGAAATGTGTAAAATGGTCCGTTTTCAAATGGTTTATTTTTGAACGTCAGTTCACATTTGTAGGTGGATCATCAGTGTTAGAGCTAAAATTAGCATGTTTAAAGTGATTTTCATGCTTCCAGGGGCCCTAAACACAAGATTTATGGAATGGTTAAAAGTGCATGAAAATGGCCAATTTACTCACTCTGAGTTCTCAAAAAGCGTTTCTTCACCCCGGGAAGGTAATTAAATACCATTTGGAGGCATTTAATGTTCGAGCAAAAACAGCTGATTTTCGACAAAAGAGATAACACCCCCCATTACGTCATGCTTCAAAAATGTGGAAAATGGTCCGTTTTCAAATGTTTTATTTTTGAACGTCAGTTCACATTTGTAGGTGGATCATCAGTGTTAGAGCTAAAATTAGCATGTTTAAAGTGATTTTCATGCTTCCAGGGGCTCGGGAAGTGAATTAAATACCATTTGGAGGCATTTAATGTTCAAGCAAAAACGGCTGATTTTCGACAAAAGAGATAACACCCCCCCATTACGTCATGCTTCAGAAATGTGTAAAATGGTCCGTTTTCAAATGTTTTATTTTTGAACGTCAGTTCACATTTGTAGGTGGATCATCAGTGTTAGAGCTAAAATTAGCATGTTTAAAGTGATTTTCATGCTTCCAGGGGCCCCAAACACAAGATTTATGGAATGGTTAAAAGTGTATGAAAATGGCCAATTTACTCACTCTGAGTTCTCAAAAAGCGTTTCTTCACCCCGGGAAGGTAATTAAATACCATTTGGAGGCATTTAATGTTCGAGCAAAAACAGCTGATTTTCGACAAAAGAGATAACACCCCCCCATTACGTCATGCTTCAAAAATGTGGAAAATGGTCCGTTTTCAAATGTTTTATTTTTGAACGTCAGTTCACATTTGTAGGTGGATCATCAGTGTTAGAGCTAAAATTAGCATGTTTAAAGTGATTTTCATGCTTCCAGGGGCTCGGGAAGTGAATTAAATACCATTTGGAGGCATTTAATGTTCAAGCAAAAACGGCTGATTTTCGACAAAAGAGATAACACCCCCCCATTACGTCATGCTTCAGAAATGTGGAAAATGGTCCATTTTCAAATGTTTTATTTTTGAACGTCAGTTCACATTTGTAAGTGGATCATCAGTGTTAGAGCTAAAATTAGCATGTTTAAAGTGATTTTCATGCTTCCAGGGGCCCTAAACACAAGATTTATGGAATGGTTAAAAGTGCATGAAAATGGCAAATGTACTCACTCTGAGTTCTCAAAAAGAGTTTCTTCACCCCGGGAAGGTAATTAAATACCATTTGGAGGCATTTATTGTTCGAGCAAAAACAGCTGATTTTCGACAAAAGAGATAACACCCCCCCATTACGTCATGCTTCAAAAATGTGGAAAATGGTCCGTTTTCAAATGTTTTATTTTTGAACGTCAGTTCACATTTGTAGGTGGATCATCAGTGTAAGAGCTAAAATTAGCATGTTTAAAGTGATTTTCATGCTTCCAGGGGCTCGGGAAGTGAATTAAATACCATTTGGAGGCATTTAATGTTCAAGCAAAAACGGCTGATTTTCGACAAAAGAGATAACACCCCCCATTACGTCATGCTTCAGAAATGTGTAAAATGGTCCGTTTTCAAATGTTTTATTTTTGAACGTCAGTTCACATTTGTAGGTGGATCATCAGTGTTAGAGCTAAAATTAGCATGTTTAAAGTGATTTTCATGCTTCCAGGGGCCCTAAACACAAGATTTATGGAATGGTTAAAAGTGCATGAAAATGGCCAATTTACTCACTCTGAGTTCTCAAAAAGCGTTTCTTCAACCCGGGAAGGTAATTAAATACCATTTGGAGGCATTTAATGTTCGAGCAAAAACAGCTGATTTTCGACAAAAGAGATAACACCCCCCCCATTACGTCATGCTTCAAAAATGTGGAAAATGGTCCGTTTTCAAATGTTTTATTTTTGAACGTCAGTTCACATTTGTAGGTGGATCATCAGTGTTAGAACTAAAATTAGCATGTTTAAAGTGATTTTCATGCTTCCAGGGGCTCGGGAAGTAAATTAAATACCATTTGGAGGCATTTAATGTTCAAGCAAAAACGGCTGATTTTCGACAAAAGAGATAACACCCCCCCATTACGTCATGCTTCAGAAATGTGGAAAATGGTCCGTTTTCAAATGTTTTATTTTTGAACGTCAGTTCACATTTGTAGGTGGATCATCAGTGTTAGAGCTAAAATTAGCATGTTTAAAGTGATTTTCATGCTTCCAGGGGCCCTAAACACAAGATTTATGGAATGGTTAAAAGTGCATGAAAATGGCCAATTTACTCACTCTGAGTTCTCAAAAAGCATTTCTTCACCCCGGGAAGGTAATTAAATACCATTTGGAGGCATTTAATGTTCGAGCAAAAACAGCTGATTTTCGACAAAAGAGATAACACCCCCCCATTACGTCATGCTTCAAAAATGTGGAAAATGGTCCGTTTTCAAATGTTTTATTTTTGAACGTCAGTTCACATTTGTGGGTGGATCATCAGTGTTAGAGCTAAAATTAGCATGTTTAAAGTGATTTTCATGCATCCAGGGGCTCGGGAAGTGAATTAAATACCATTTGGAGGCATTTAATGTTCAAGCAAAAACAGCTGATTTTCGACAAAAGAGATAACACCCCCCCATTACGTCATGCTTCAGAAATGTGGAAAATGGTCCGTTTTCAAATGTTTTATTTTTGAACGTCAGTTCACATTTGTAGGTGGATCATCAGTGTTAGAGCTAAAATTAGCATGTTTAAAGTGATTTTCATGCTTCCAGGGGCCCTAAACACAAGATTTATGGAATGGTTAAAAGTGTATGAAAATGGCCAATTTACTCACTCTGAGTTCTCAAAAAGGGTTTCTTCACCCCCGGGAAGGTAATTAAATACCATTTGGAGGCATTTAATGTTCGAGCAAAAACAGCTGATTTTCGACAAAAGAGATAACACCCCCCATTACGTCATGCTTCAAAAATGTGGAAAATGGTCCGTTTTCAAATGTTTTATTTTTGAACGTCAGTTCACATTTGTAGGTGGATCATCAGTGTTAGAGCTAAAATTAGCATGTTTAAAGTGATTTTCATGCTTCCAGGGGCTCGGGAAGTGAATTAAATACATTTGGAGGCATTTAATGTTCAAGCAAAAACGGCTGATTTTCGACAAAAGAGATAACACCCCCCCATTACGTCATGCTTCAGAAATGTGTAAAATGGTCCGTTTTCAAATGTTTTATTTTTGAACGTCAGTTCACATTTGTAGGTGGATCATCAGTGTTAGAGCTAAAATTAGCATGTTTAAAGTGATTTTCATGCTTCCAGGGGCCCTAAACACAAGATTTATGGAATGGTTAAAAGTGTATGAAAATGGCCAATTTACTCACTCTGAGTTCTCAAAAAGCGTTTCTTCACCCCGGGAAGGTAATTAAATACCATTTGGAGGCATTTAATGTTCGAGCAAAAACAGCTGATTTTCGACAAAAGAGATAACACCCCCCCATTACGTCATGCTTCAAAAATGTGGAAAATGGTCCGTTTTCAAATGTTTTATTTTTGAACGTCAGTTCACATTTGTAGGTGGATCATCAGTGTTAGAGCTAAAATTAGCATGTTTAAAGTGATTTTCATGCTTCCAGGGGCTCGGGAAGTGAATTAAATACCATTTGGAGGCATTTAATGTTCAAGCAAAAACGGCTGATTTTCGACAAAAGAGATAACACCCCCCCATTACGTCATGCTTCAGAAATGTGGAAAATGGTCCATTTTCAAATGTTTTATTTTTGAACGTCAGTTCACATTTGTAAGTGGATCATCAGTGTTAGAGCTAAAATTAGCATGTTTAAAGTGATTTTCATGCTTCCAGGGGCCCTAAACACAAGATTTATGGAATGGTTAAAAGTGCATGAAAATGGCCAATTTACTCACTCTGAGTTCTCAAAAAGGGTTTCTTCACCCCGGGAAGTAAATTAAATACCATTTGGAGGCATTTAATGTTCAAGCAAAAACGGCTGATTTTCGACAAAAGAGATAACACCCCCCCATTACGTCATGCTTCAGAAATGTGTAAAATGGTCCGTTTTCAAATGTTTTATTTTTGAACGTCAGTTCACATTTGTAGGTGGATCCTCAGTGTTAGAGCTAAAATTAGCGTGTTTAAAGTGATTTTCATGCTTCCACGGGCCCTAAACACAAGATTTATGGAATGGTTAAAAGTGCATGAAAATGGCCAATTTACTCACTCTGAGTTCTCAAAAAGGGTTTCTTCACCCCGGGAAGTGAATTAAATGCTATTTGGAGGCATTTAATGTTCAAGCAAAAACAGCTGATTTTCGACAAAAGAGATAACACCCCCCATTACGTCATGCTTCAGAAATGTGGAAAATGGTCCGTTTTCAAATGTTTTATTTTTGAACGTCAGTTCACATTTGTAGGTGGATCATCAGTGTTAGAGCTAAAATTAGCATGTTTAAAGTGATTTTCATGCTTCCAGGGGCTCGGGAAGTAAATTAAATACCATTTGGAGGCATTTAATGTTCAAGCAAAAACGGCTGATTTTCGACAAAAGAGATAACACCCCCCCATTACGTCATGCTTCAGAAATGTGGAAAATGGTCCGTTTTCAAATGTTTTATTTTTGAACGTCAGTTCACATTTGTAGGTGGATCATCAGTGTTAGAGCTAAAATTAGCATGTTTAAAGTGATTTTCATGCTTCCAGGGGCCCTAAACACAAGATTTATGGAATGGTTAAAAGTGCATGAAAATGGCCAATTTACTCACTCTGAGTTCTCAAAAAGCGTTTCTTCACCCCGGGAAGGTAATTAAATACCATTTGGAGGCATTTATTGTTCGAGCAAAAACAGCTGATTTTCGACAAAAGAGATAACACCCCCCCATTACGTCATGCTTCAAAAATGTGGAAAATGGTCCGTTTTCAAATGTTTTATTTTTGAACGTCAGTTCACATTTGTAGGTTGATCATCAGTGTTAGAGCTAAAATTAGCATGTTTAAAGTGATTTTCATGCTTCCAGGGGCTCGGGAAGTGAATTAAATACCATTTGGAGGCATTTAATGTTCAAGCAAAAACGGCTGATTTTCGACAAAAGAGATAACACCCCCCATTACGTCATGCTTCAGAAATGTGTAAAATGGTCCGTTTTCAAATGTTTTATTTTTGAACGTCAGTTCACATTTGTAGGTGGATCATCAGTGTTAGAGCTAAAATTAGCATGTTTAAAGTGATTTTCATGCTTCCAGGGGCCCTAAACACAAGATTTATGGAATGGTTAAAAGTGCATGAAAATGGCCAATTTACTCACTCTGAGTTCTCAAAAAGCGTTTCTTCAACCCGGGAAGGTAATTAAATACCATTTGGAGGCATTTAATGTTCGAGCAAAAACAGCTGATTTTCGACAAAAGAGATAACACCCCCCCCATTACGTCATGCTTCAAAAATGTGGAAAATGGTCCGTTTTCAAATGTTTTATTTTTGAACGTCAGTTCACATTTGTAGGTGGATCATCAGTGTTAGAACTAAAATTAGCATGTTTAAAGTGATTTTCATGCTTCCAGGGGCTCGGGAAGTAAATTAAATACCATTTGGAGGCATTTAATGTTCAAGCAAAACGGCTGATTTTCGACAAAAGAGATAACACCCCCCCATTACGTCATGCTTCAGAAATGTGGAAAATATGGTCCGTTTTCAAATGTTTTATTTTTGAATGTCAGTTCACATTTGTAGGTGGATCATCAGTGTTAGAGCTAAAATTAGCATGTTTAAAGTGATTTTCATGCTTCCAGGGGCCCTAAACACAAGATTTATGGAATGGTTAAAAGTGCATGAAAATGGCCAATTTACTCACTCTGAGTTCTCAAAAAGCGTTTCTTCACCCCGGGAAGGTAATTAAATACCATTTGGAGGCATTTAATGTTCGAGCAAAAACAGCTGATTTTCGACAAAAGAGATAACACCCCCCCCCATTACGTCATGCTTCAAAAATGTGGAAAATGGTCCGTTTTCAAATGTTTTATTTTTGAACGTCAGTTCACATTTGTGGGTGGATCATCAGTGTTAGAGCTAAAATTAACATGTTTAAAGTGATTTTCATGCATCCAGGGGCTCGGGAAGTGAATTAAATACCATTTGGAGGCATTTAATGTTCAAGCAAAAACAGCTGATTTTCGACAAAAGAGATAACACCCCCCCATTACGTCATGCTTCAGAAATGTGGAAAATGGTCCGTTTTCAAATGTTTTATTTTTGAACGTCAGTTCACATTTGTAGGTGGATCATCAGTGTTAGAGCTAAAATTAGCATGTTTAAAGTGATTTTCATGCTTCCAGGGGCCCTAAACACAAGATTTATGGAATGGTTAAAAGTGTATGAAAATGGCCAATTTACTCACTCTGAGTTCTCAAAAAGGGTTTCTTCACCCCCGGGAAGTTAATTAAATACCATTTGGAGGCATTTACTGTTCGAGCAAAAACGGCTGATTTTCGACAAAAGAGATAACACCCCCCCATTACGTCATGCGTCAGAAATGTGAAAAATGGTCCGTTTTCAAATGTTTTATTTTTGAACGTCAGTTCACATTTGTAGGTGGATCATCAGTGTTAGAGCTAAAATTAGCATGTTTAAAGTGATTTTCATGCTTCCAGGGGCTCGGGAAGTGAATTAAATACCATTTGGAGGCATTTAATGTTCAAGCAAAAACAGCTGATTTTCGACAAAAGAGATAACACCCCCCACATTACGTCATGCTTCAGAAATGTGTAAAATGGTCCGTTTTCAAATGTTTTATTTTTGAACGTCAGTTCACATTTGTAGGTGGATCATCAGTGTTAGAGCTAAAATTAGCATGTTTAAAGTGATTTTCATGCTTCCAGGGGCCCTAAACACAAGATTTATGGAATGGTTAAAAGTGCATGAAAATGGCCAATTTACTCACTCTGAGTTCTCAAAAAGCGTTTCTTCACCCCGGGAAGGTAATTAAATACCATTTGGAGGCATTTAATGTTCGAGCAAAAACAGCTGATTTTCGACAAAAGAGATAACACCCCCCCATTACGTCATGCTTCAAAAATGTGGAAAATGGTCCGTTTTCAAATGTTTTATTTTTGAACGTCAGTTCACATTTGTAGGTGGATCATCAGTGTTAGAGCTAAAATTAGCATGTTTAAAGTGATTTTCATGCTTCCAGGGGCTCGGGAAGTGAATTAAACACCATTTGGAGGCATTTAATGTTCAAGCAAAAACGGCTGATTTTCGACAAAAGAGATAACACCCCCCATTACGTCATGCTTCAGAAATGTGTAAAATGGTCCGTTTTCAAATGTTTTATTTTTGAACGTCAGTTCACATTTGTAGGTGGATCATCAGTGTTAGAGCTAAAATTAGCATGTTTAAAGTGATTTTCATGCTTCCAGGGGCCCTAAACACAAGATTTATGGAATGGTTAAAAGTGCATGAAAATGGCCAATTTACTCACTCTGAGTTCTCAAAAAGCGTTTCTTCACCCCGGGAAGGTAATTAAATACCATTTGGAGGCATTTAATGTTCGAGCAAAAACAGCTGATTTTCGACAAAAGAGATAACACCCCCCCATTACGTCATGCTTCAAAAATGTGGAAAATGGTCCGTTTTCAAATGTTTTATTTTTGAACGTCAGTTCACATTTGTAGGTGGATCATTAGTGTTAGAGCTACAATTAGCATGTTTAAAGTGATTTTCATGCTTCCAGGGGCCCTAAACACAAGATTTATGGAATGGTTAAAAGTGCATGAAAATGGCCAATTTACTCACTCTGAGTTCTCAAAAAGCGTTTCTTCACCCCGGGAAGGTAATTAAATACCATTTGGAGGCATTTAATGTTCGAGCAAAAACAGTTGATTTTCGACAAAAGAGATAACACCCCCCCATTACGTCATGCTTCAGAAATGTGAAAAATGGTCCGTTTTCAAATGTTTTATTTTTGAACGTCAGTTCACATTTGTAGGTGGATCATCAGTGTTAGAGCTAAAATTAGCATGTTTAAAGTGATTTTCATGCTTCCAGGGGCTCGGGAAGTGAATTAAATACCATTTGGAGGCATTTAATGTTCAAGCAAAAACAGCTGATTTTCGACAAAAGAGATAACACCCCCCACATTACGTCATGCTTCAGAAATGTGTAAAATGGTCCGTTTTCAAATGGTTTATTTTTGAACGTCAGTTCACATTTGTAGGTGGATCATCAGTGTTAGAGCTAAAATTAGCATGTTTAAAGTGATTTTCATGCTTCCAGGGGCCCTAAACACAAGATTTATGGAATGGTTAAAAGTGCATGAAAATGGCCAATTTACTCACTCTGAGTTCTCAAAAAGCGTTTCTTCACCCCGGGAAGGTAATTAAATACCATTTGGAGGCATTTAATGTTCGAGCAAAAACAGCTGATTTTCGACAAAAGAGATAACACCCCCCATTACGTCATGCTTCAAAAATGTGGAAAATGGTCCGTTTTCAAATGTTTTATTTTTGAACGTCAGTTCACATTTGTAGGTGGATCATCAGTGTTAGAGCTAAAATTAGCATGTTTAAAGTGATTTTCATGCTTCCAGGGGCTCGGGAAGTGAATTAAATACCATTTGGAGGCATTTAATGTTCAAGCAAAAACGGCTGATTTTCGACAAAAGAGATAACACCCCCCCATTACGTCATGCTTCAGAAATGTGTAAAATGGTCCGTTTTCAAATGTTTTATTTTTGAACGTCAGTTCACATTTGTAGGTGGATCATCAGTGTTAGAGCTAAAATTAGCATGTTTAAAGTGATTTTCATGCTTCCAGGGGCCCTAAACACAAGATTTATGGAATGGTTAAAAGTGTATGAAAATGGCCAATTTACTCACTCTGAGTTCTCAAAAAGCGTTTCTTCACCCCGGGAAGGTAATTAAATACCATTTGGAGGCATTTAATGTTCGAGCAAAAACAGCTGATTTTCGACAAAAGAGATAACACCCCCCCATTACGTCATGCTTCAAAAATGTGGAAAATGGTCCGTTTTCAAATGTTTTATTTTTGAACGTCAGTTCACATTTGTAGGTGGATCATCAGTGTTAGAGCTAAAATTAGCATGTTTAAAGTGATTTTCATGCTTCCAGGGGCTCGGGAAGTGAATTAAATACCATTTGGAGGCATTTAATGTTCAAGCAAAAACGGCTGATTTTCGACAAAAGAGATAACACCCCCCCATTACGTCATGCTTCAGAAATGTGGAAAATGGTCCATTTTCAAATGTTTTATTTTTGAACGTCAGTTCACATTTGTAAGTGGATCATCAGTGTTAGAGCTAAAATTAGCATGTTTAAAGTGATTTTCATGCTTCCAGGGGCCCTAAACACAAGATTTATGGAATGGTTAAAAGTGCATGAAAATGGCCAATTTACTCACTCTGAGTTCTCAAAAAGGGTTTCTTCACCCCGGGAAGTAAATTAAATACCATTTGGAGGCATTTAATGTTCAAGCAAAAACGGCTGATTTTCGACAAAAGAGATAACACCCCCCATTACGTCATGCTTCAGAAATGTGGAAAATGGTCCGTTTTCAAATGTTTTATTTTTGAACGTCAGTTCACATTTGTAGGTGGATCATCAGTGTTAGAGCTAAAATTAGCATCTTTAAAGTGATTTTCATGCTTCCAGGGGCTCGGGAAGTAAATTAAATACCATTTGGAGGCATTTAATGTTCAAGCAAAAACGGCTGATTTTCGACAAAAGAGATAACACCCCCCCATTACGTCATGCTTCAGAAATGTGGAAAATGGTCCGTTTTCAAATGTTTTATTTTTGAACGTCAGTTCACATTTGTAGGTGGATCATCAGTGTTAGAGCTAAAATTAGCATGTTTAAAGTGATTTTCATGCTTCCAGGGGCCCTAAACACAAGATTTATGGAATGGTTAAAAGTGCATGAAAATGGCAAATGTACTCACTCTGAGTTCTCAAAAAGAGTTTCTTCACCCCGGGAAGGTAATTAAATACCATTTGGAGGCATTTATTGTTCGAGCAAAAACAGCTGATTTTCGACAAAAGAGATAACACCCCCCCATTACGTCATGCTTCAAAAATGTGGAAAATGGTCCGTTTTCAAATGTTTTATTTTTGAACGTCAGTTCACATTTGTAGGTGGATCATCAGTGTTAGAGCTAAAATTAGCATGTTTAAAGTGATTTTCATGCTTCCAGGGGCTCGGGAAGTGAATTAAATACCATTTGGAGGCATTTAATGTTCAAGCAAAAACGGCTGATTTTCGACAAAAGAGATAACACCCCCCATTACGTCATGCTTCAGAAATGTGTAAAATGGTCCGTTTTCAAATGTTTTATTTTTGAACGTCAGTTCACATTTGTAGGTGGATCATCAGTGTTAGAGCTAAAATTAGCATGTTTAAAGTGATTTTCATGCTTCCAGGGGCCCTAAACACAAGATTTATGGAATGGTTAAAAGTGCATGAAAATGGCCAATTTACTCACTCTGAGTTCTCAAAAAGCGTTTCTTCAACCCGGGAAGGTAATTAAATACCATTTGGAGGCATTTAATGTTCGAGCAAAAACAGCTGATTTTCGACAAAAGAGATAACACCCCCCCCATTACGTCATGCTTCAAAAATGTGGAAAATGGTCCGTTTTCAAATGTTTTATTTTTGAACGTCAGTTCACATTTGTAGGTGGATCATCAGTGTTAGAACTAAAATTAGCATGTTTAAAGTGATTTTCATGCTTCCAGGGGCTCGGGAAGTAAATTAAATACCATTTGGAGGCATTTAATGTTCAAGCAAAAACGGCTGATTTTCGACAAAAGAGATAACACCCCCCCGTTACGTCATGCTTCAGAAATGTGGAAAATGGTCCGTTTTCAAATGTTTTATTTTTGAACGTCAGTTCACATTTGTAGGTGGATCATCAGTGTTAGAGCTAAAATTAGCATGTTTAAAGTGATTTTCATGCTTCCAGGGGCCCTAAACACAAGATTTATGGAATGGTTAAAAGTGCATGAAAATGGCCAATTTACTCACTCTGAGTTCTCAAAAAGCATTTCTTCACCCCGGGAAGGTAATTAAATACCATTTGGAGGCATTTAATGTTCGAGCAAAAACAGCTGATTTTCGACAAAAGAGATAACACCCCCCCATTACGTCATGCTTCAAAAATGTGGAAAATGGTCCGTTTTCAAATGTTTTATTTTTGAACGTCAGTTCACATTTGTGGGTGGATCATCAGTGTTAGAGCTAAAATTAGCATGTTTAAAGTGATTTTCATGCATCCAGGGGCTCGGGAAGTGAATTAAATACCATTTGGAGGCATTTAATGTTCAAGCAAAAACAGCTGATTTTCGACAAAAGAGATAACACCCCCCCATTACGTCATGCTTCAGAAATGTGGAAAATGGTCCGTTTTCAAATGTTTTATTTTTGAACGTCAGTTCACATTTG
This sequence comes from Lissotriton vulgaris, assembly GCF_964263255.1. Classification (NCBI taxonomy): domain Eukaryota; kingdom Metazoa; phylum Chordata; class Amphibia; order Caudata; family Salamandridae; genus Lissotriton; species Lissotriton vulgaris. Next base: position 77,497 of record NW_028252003.1, on the reverse strand, counting down.
TAGGTGGATCATCAGTGTTAGAGCTAAAATTAGCATGTTTAAAGTGATTTTCATGCTTCCAGGGGCCCTAAACACAAGATTTATGGAATGGTTAAAAGTGTATGAAAATGGCCAATTTACTCACTCTGAGTTCTCAAAAAGGGTTTCTTCACCCCCGGGAAGGTAATTAAATACCATTTGGAGGCATTTAATGTTCGAGCAAAAACAGCTGATTTTCGACAAAAGAGATAACACCCCCCATTACGTCATGCTTCAAAAATGTGGAAAATGGTCCGTTTTCAAATGTTTTATTTTTGAACGTCAGTTCACATTTGTAGGTGGATCATCAGTGTTAGAGCTAAAATTAGCATGTTTAAAGTGATTTTCATGCTTCCAGGGGCTCGGGAAGTGAATTAAATACCATTTGGAGGCATTTAATGTTCAAGCAAAAACGGCTGATTTTCGACAAAAGAGATAACACCCCCCCATTATGTCATGCTTCAGAAATGTGTAAAATGGTCCGTTTTCAAATGTTTTATTTTTGAACGTCAGTTCACATTTGTAGGTGGATCATCAGTGTTAGAGCTAAAATTAGCATGTTTAAAGTGATTTTCATGCTTCCAGGGGCCCTAAACACAAGATTTATGGAATGGTTAAAAGTGTATGAAAATGGCCAATTTACTCACTCTGAGTTCTCAAAAAGCGTTTCTTCACCCCGGGAAGGTAATTAAATACCATTTGGAGGCATTTAATGTTCGAGCAAAAACAGCTGATTTTCGACAAAAGAGATAACACCCCCCCATTACGTCATGCTTCAAAAATGTGGAAAATGGTCCGTTTTCAAATGTTTTATTTTTGAACGTCAGTTCACATTTGTAGGTGGATCATCAGTGTTAGAGCTAAAATTAGCATGTTTAAAGTGATTTTCATGCTTCCAGGGGCTCGGGAAGTGAATTAAATACCATTTGGAGGCATTTAATGTTCAAGCAAAAACGGCTGATTTTCGACAAAAGAGATAACACCCCCCCATTACGTCATGCTTCAGAAATGTGGAAAATGGTCCATTTTCAAATGTTTTATTTTTGAACGTCAGTTCACATTTGTAAGTGGATCATCAGTGTTAGAGCTAAAATTAGCATGTTTAAAGTGATTTTCATGCTTCCAGGGGCCCTAAACACAAGATTTATGGAATGGTTAAAAGTGCATGAAAATGGCCAATTTACTCACTCTGAGTTCTCAAAAAGGGTTTCTTCACCCCGGGAAGTAAATTAAATACCATTTGGAGGCATTTAATGTTCAAGCAAAAACGGCTGATTTTCGACAAAAGAGATAACACCCCCCCATTACGTCATGCTTCAGAAATGTGTAAAATGGTCCGTTTTCAAATGTTTTATTTTTGAACGTCAGTTCACATTTGTAGGTGGATCATCAGTGTTAGAGCTAAAATTAGCGTGTTTAAAGTGATTTTCATGCTTCCACGGGCCCTAAACACAAGATTTATGGAATGGTTAAAAGTGCATGAAAATGGCCAATTTACTCACTCTGAGTTCTCAAAAAGGGTTTCTTCACCCCGGGAAGTGAATTAAATGCTATTTGGAGGCATTTAATGTTCAAGCAAAAACAGCTGATTTTCGACAAAAGAGATAACACCCCCCCATTACGTCATGCTTCAGAAATGTGGAAAATGGTCCGTTTTCAAATGTTTTATTTTTGAACGTCAGTTCACATTTGTAGGTGGATCATCAGTGTTAGAGCTAAAATTAGCATGTTTAAAGTGATTTTCATGCTTCCAGGGGCTCGGGAAGTAAATTAAATACCATTTGGAGGCATTTAATGTTCAAGCAAAAACGGCTGATTTTCGACAAAAGAGATAACACCCCCCCATTACGTCATGCTTCAGAAATGTGGAAAATGGTCCGTTTTCAAATGTTTTATTTTTGAACGTCAGTTCACATTTGTAGGTGGATCATCAGTGTTAGAGCTAAAATTAGCATGTTTAAAGTGATTTTCATGCTTCCAGGGGCCCTAAACACAAGATTTATGGAATGGTTAAAAGTGCATGAAAATGGCCAATTTACTCACTCTGAGTTCTCAAAAAGCGTTTCTTCACCCCGGGAAGGTAATTAAATACCATTTGGAGGCATTTATTGTTCGAGCAAAAACAGCTGATTTTCGACAAAAGAGATAACACCCCCCCATTACGTCATGCTTCAAAAATGTGGAAAATGGTCCGTTTTCAAATGTTTTATTTTTGAACGTCAGTTCACATTTGTAGGTGGATCATCAGTGTTAGAGCTAAAATTAGCATGTTTAAAGTGATTTTCATGCTTCCAGGGGCTCGGGAAGTGAATTAAATACCATTTGGAGGCATTTAATGTTCAAGCAAAAACTGCTGATTTTCGACAAAAGAGATAACACCCCCCATTACGTCATGCTTCAGAAATGTGTAAAATGGTCCGTTTTCAAATGTTTTATTTTTGAACGTCAGTTCACATTTGTAGGTGGATCATCAGTGTTAGAGCTAAAATTAGCATGTTTAAAGTGATTTTCATGCTTCCAGGGGCCCTAAACACAAGATTTATGGAATGGTTAAAAGTGCATGAAAATGGCCAATTTACTCACTCTGAGTTCTCAAAAAGCGTTTCTTCAACCCGGGAAGGTAATTAAATACCATTTGGAGGCATTTAATGTTCGAGCAAAAACAGCTGATTTTCGACAAAAGAGATAACACCCCCCCCATTACGTCATGCTTCAAAAATGTGGAAAATGGTCCGTTTTCAAATGTTTTATTTTTGAACGTCAGTTCACATTTGTAGGTGGATCATCAGTGTTAGAACTAAAATTAGCATGTTTAAAGTGATTTTCATGCTTCCAGGGGCTCGGGAAGTAAATTAAATACCATTTGGAGGCATTTAATGTTCAAGCAAAAACGGCTGATTTTCGACAAAAGAGATAACACCCCCCCATTACGTCATGCTTCAGAAATGTGGAAAATGGTCCGTTTTCAAATGTTTTATTTTTGAATGTCAGTTCACATTTGTAGGTGGATCATCAGTGTTAGAGCTAAAATTAGCATGTTTAAAGTGATTTTCATGCTTCCAGGGGCCCTAAACACAAGATTTATGGAATGGTTAAAAGTGCATGAAAATGGCCAATTTACTCACTCTGAGTTCTCAAAAAGCGTTTCTTCACCCCGGGAAGGTAATTAAATGCCATTTGGAGGCATTTAATGTTCGAGCAAAAACAGCTGATTTTCGACAAAAGAGATAACACCCCCCCCATTACGTCATGCTTCAAAAATGTGGAAAATGGTCCGTTTTCAAATGTTTTATTTTTGAACGTCAGTTCACATTTGTGGGTGGATCATCAGTGTTAGAGCTAAAATTAACATGTTTAAAGTGATTTTCATGCATCCAGGGGCTCGGGAAGTGAATTAAATACCATTTGGAGGCATTTAATGTTCAAGCAAAAACAGCTGATTTTCGACAAAAGAGATAACACCCCCCCATTACGTCATGCTTCAGAAATGTGGAAAATGGTCCATTTTCAAATGTTTTATTTTTGAACGTCAGTTCACATTTGTAGGTGGATCATCAGTGTTAGAGCTAAAATTAGCATGTTTAAAGTGATTTTCATGCTTCCAGGGGCCCTAAACACAAGATTTATGGAATGGTTAAAAGTGTATGAAAATGGCCAATTTACTCACTCTGAGTTCTCAAAAAGGGTTTCTTCACCCCCGGGAAGTTAATTAAATACCATTTGGAGGCATTTACTGTTCGAGCAAAAACGGCTGATTTTCGACAAAAGAGATAACACCCCCCCATTACGTCATGCGTCAGAAATGTGAAAAATGGTCCGTTTTCAAATGTTTTATTTTTGAACGTCAGTTCACATTTGTAGGTGGATCATCAGTGTTAGAGCTAAAATTAGCATGTTTAAAGTGATTTTCATGCTTCCAGGGGCTCGGGAAGTGAATTAAATACCATTTGGAGGCATTTAATGTTCAAGCAAAAACAGCTGATTTTCGACAAAAGAGATAACACCCCCCACATTACGTCATGCTTCAGAAATGTGTAAAATGGTCCGTTTTCAAATGTTTTATTTTTGAACGTCAGTTCACATTTGTAGGTGGATCATCAGTGTTAGAGCTAAAATTAGCATGTTTAAAGTGATTTTCATGCTTCCAGGGGCCCTAAACACAAGATTTATGGAATGGTTAAAAGTGCATGAAAATGGCCAATTTACTCACTCTGAGTTCTCAAAAAGCGTTTCTTCACCCCGGGAAGGTAATTAAATACCATTTGGAGGCATTTAATGTTCGAGCAAAAACAGCTGATTTTCGACAAAAGAGATAACACCCCCCCATTACGTCATGCTTCAAAAATGTGGAAAATGGTCCGTTTTCAAATGTTTTATTTTTGAACGTCAGTTCACATTTGTAGGTGGATCATCAGTGTTAGAGCTAAAATTAGCATGTTTAAAGTGATTTTCATGCTTCCAGGGGCTCGGGAAGTGAATTAAACACCATTTGGAGGCATTTAATGTTCAAGCAAAAACGGCTGATTCTCGACAAAAGAGATAACACCCCCCATTACGTCATGCTTCAGAAATGTGTAAAATGGTCCGTTTTCAAATGTTTTATTTTTGAACGTCAGTTCACATTTGTAGGTGGATCATCAGTGTTAGAGCTAAAATTAGCATGTTTAAAGTGATTTTCATGCTTCCAGGGGCCCTAAACACAAGGTTTATGGAATGGTTAAAAGTGCATGAAAATGGCCAATTTACTCACTCTGAGTTCTCAAAAAGCGTTTCTTCACCCCGGGAAGGTAATTAAATACCATTTGGAGGCATTTAATGTTCGAGCAAAAACAGCTGATTTTCGACAAAAGAGATAACACCCCCCCATTACGTCATGCTTCAAAAATGTGGAAAATGGTCCGTTTTCAAATGTTTTATTTTTGAACGTCAGTTCACATTTGTAGGTGGATCATCAGTGTTAGAGCTAAAATTAGCATGTTTAAAGTGATTTTCATGCTTCCAGGGGCTCGGGAAGTGAATTAAATACCATTTGGAGGCATTTAATGTTCAAGCAAAAACGGCTGATTTTCGACAAAAGAGATAACACCCCCCCATTACGTCATGCTTCAGAAATGTGGAAAATGTTCCATTTTCAAATGTTTTATTTTTGAACGTCAGTTCACATTTGTAAGTGGATCATCAGTGTTAGAGCTAAAATTAGCATGTTTAAAGTGATTTTCATGCTTCCAGGGGCCCTAAACACAAGATTTATGGAATGGTTAAAAGTGCATGAAAATGGCCAATTTACTCACTCTGAGTTCTCAAAAAGGGTTTCTTCACCCCGGGAAGTGAATTAAATACAATTTGGAGGCATTTAATGTTCCAGCAAAAACGGCTGATTTTCGACAAAAGAGATAACACCCCACCATTACGTCATGCTTCAGAAATGTGGAAAATGGTCCGTTTTCAAATGTTTTATTTTTGAACGTCAGTTCACATTTGTAGGTGGATCATCAGTGTTAGAGCTAAAATTAGCGTGTTTAAAGTGATTTTCATGCTTCCACGGGCCCTAAACACAAGATTTATGGAATGGTTAAAAGTGCATGAAAATGGCCAATTTACTCACTCTGAGTTCTCAAAAAGGGTTTCTTCACCCCGGGAAGTGAATTAAATGCTATTTGGAGGCATTTAATGTTCAAGCAAAAACAGCTGATTTTCGACAAAAGAGATAACACCCCCCCATTACGTCATGCTTCAGAAATGTGGAAAATGGTCCGTTTTCAAATGTTTTATTTTTGAACGTCAGTTCACATTTGTATGTGGATCATCAGTGTTAGAGCTAAAATTAGCATGTTTAAAGTGATTTTCATGCTTCCAGGGGCTCGGGAAGTAAATTAAATACCATTTGGAGGCATTTAATGTTCAAGCAAAAACGGCTGATTTTCGACAAAAGAGATAACACCCCCCCCATTACGTCATGCTTCAGAAATGTGGAAAATGGTCCGTTTTCAAATGTTTTATTTTTGAACGTCAGTTCACATTTGTAGGTGGATCATCAGTGTTAGAGCTAAAATTAGCATGTTTAAAGTGATTTTCATGCTTCCAGGGGCCCTAAACACAAGATTTATGGAATGGTTAAAAGTGCATGAAAATGGCCAATTTACTCACTCTGAGTTCTCAAAAAGCGTTTCTTCACCCCGGGAAGGTAATTAAATACCATTTGGAGGCATTTAATGTTCGAGCAAAAACAGCTGATTTTCGACAAAAGAGATAACACCCCCCCATTACGTCATGCTTCAAAAATGTGGAAAATGGTCCGTTTTCAAATGTTTTATTTCTGAACGTCAGTTCACATTTGTAGGTGGATCATCAGTGTTAGAGCTAAAATTAGCATGTTTAAAGTGATTTTCATGCTTCCAGGGGCTCGGGAAGTGAATTAAATACCATTTGGAGGCATTTAATGTTCAAGCAAAAACGGCTGATTTTCGACAAAAGAGATAACACCCCCCCATTACGTCATGCTTCAGAAATGTGTAAAATGGTCCGTTTTCAAATGTTTTATTTTTGAACGTCAGTTCACATTTGTAGGTGGATCATCAGTGTTAGAGCTAAAATTAGCATGTTTAAAGTGATTTTCATGCTTCCAGGGGCCCTAAACACAAGATTTATGGAATGGTTAAAAGTGCATGAAAATGGCCAATTTACTCACTCTGAGTTCTCAAAAAGGGTTTCTTCACCCCGGGAAGTGAATTAAATACTATTTGGAGGCATTTAATGTTCGAGCAAAAACGGCTGATTTTCGACAAAAGAGATAACACCCCCCCATTACGTCATGCTTCAGAAATGTGGAAAATGGTCCGTTTTCAAATGTTTTATTTTTGAACGTCAGTTCACATTTGTAGGTGGATCATCAGTGTTAGAGCTAAAATTAGCGTGTTTAAAGTGATTTTCATGCTTCCAGGGGCTCGGGAAGTGAATTAAATACCATTTGGAGGCATTTAATGTTCAAGCAAAAACAGCTGATTTTCGACAAAAGAGATAACACCCCCCCCCATTACGTCATGCTTCAGAAATGTGTAAAATGGTCCGTTTTCAAATGTTTTATTTTTGAACGTCAGTTCACATTTGTAGGTGGATCATCAGTGTTAGAGCTAAAATTAGCGTGTTTAAAGTGATTTTCATGCTTCCAGGGGCCCTAAACACAAGATTTATGGAATGGTTAAAAGTGCATGAAAATGGCCAATTTACTCACTCTGAGTTCTCAAAAAGGGTTTCTTCACCCCGGGAAGTGAATTAAATGCTATTTGGAGGCATTTAATGTTCAAGCAAAAACAGCTGATTTTCGACAAAAGAGATAACACCCCCCCATTACGTCATGCTTCAGAAATGTGGAAAATGGTCCGTTTTCAAATGTTTTATTTTTGAACGTCAGTTCACATTTGTATGTGGATCATCAGTGTTAGAGCTAAAATTAGCATGTTTAAAGTGATTTTCATGCTTCCAGGGGCTCGGGAAGTAAATTAAATACCATTTGGAGGCATTTAATGTTCAAGCAAAAACGGCTGATTTTCGACAAAAGAGATAACACCCCCCCCATTACGTCATGCTTCAGAAATGTGGAAAATGGTCCGTTTTCAAATGTTTTATTTTTGAACGTCAGTTCACATTTGTAGGTGGATCATCAGTGTTAGAGCTAAAATTAGCATGTTTAAAGTGATTTTCATGCTTCCAGGGGCCCTAAACACAAGATTTATGGAATGGTTAAAAGTGCATGAAAATGGCCAATTTACTCACTCTGAGTTCTCAAAAAGCGTTTCTTCACCCCGGGAAGGTAATTAAATACCATTTGGAGGCATTTAATGTTCGAGCAAAAACAGCTGATTTTCGACAAAAGAGATAACACCCCCCCATTACGTCATGCTTCAAAAATGTGGAAAATGGTCCGTTTTCAAATGTTTTATTTTTGAACGTCAGTTCACATTTGTAGGTGGATCATCAGTGTTAGAGCTAAAATTAGCATGTTTAAAGTGATTTTCATGCTTCCAGGGGCTCGGGAAGTGAATTAAATACCATTTGGAGGCATTTAATGTTCAAGCAAAAACGGCTGATTTTCGACAAAAGAGATAACACCCCCCCATTACGTCATGCTTCAGAAATGTGTAAAATGGTCCGTTTTCAAATGTTTTATTTTTGAACGTCAGTTCACATTTGTAGGTGGATCATCAGTGTTAGAGCTAAAATTAGCATGTTTAAAGTGATTTTCATGCTTCCAGGGGCCCTAAACACAAGATTTATGGAATGGTTAAAAGTGCATGAAAATGGCCAATTTACTCACTCTGAGTTCTCAAAAAGGGTTTCTTCACCCCGGGAAGTGAATTAAATACTATTTGGAGGCATTTAATGTTCGAGCAAAAACGGCTGATTTTCGACAAAAGAGATAACACCCCCCCATTACGTCATGCTTCAGAAATGTGGAAAATGGTCCGTTTTCAAATGTTTTATTTTTGAACGTCAGTTCACATTTGTAGGTGGATCATCAGTGTTAGAGCTAAAATTAGCGTGTTTAAAGTGATTTTCATGCTTCCAGGGGCTCGGGAAGTGAATTAAATACCATTTGGAGGCATTTAATGTTCAAGCAAAAACAGCTGATTTTCGACAAAAGAGATAACACCCCCCCCCATTACGTCATGCTTCAGAAATGTGTAAAATGGTCCGTTTTCAAATGTTTTATTTTTGAACGTCAGTTCACATTTGTAGGTGGATCATCAGTGTTAGAGCTAAAATTAGCATGTTTAAAGTGATTTTCATGCTTCCAGGGGCCCTAAACACAAGATTTATGGAATGGTTAAAAGTGCATGAAAATGGCCAATTTACTCACTCTGAGTTCTCAAAAAGCGTTTCTTCACCCCGGGAAGGTAATTAAATACCATTTGGAGGCATTTAATGTTCGAGCAAAAACAGCTGATTTTCGACAAAAGAGATAACACCCCCCCATTACGTCATGCTTCAAAAATGTGGAAAATGGTCCGTTTTCAAATGTTTTATTTTTGAACGTCAGTTCACATTTGTAGGTGGATCATCAGTGTTAGAGCTAAAATTAGCATGTTTAAAGTGATTTTCATGCTTCCAGGGGCTCGGGAAGTGAATTAAATACCATTTGGAGGCATTTAATGTTCAAGCAAAAACGGCTGATTTTCGACAAAAGAGATAACACCCCCCCATTACGTCATGCTTCAGAAATGTGTAAAATGGTCCGTTTTCAAATGTTTTATTTTTGAACGTCAGTTCACATTTGTAGGTGGATCATCAGTGTTAGAGCTAAAATTAGCATGTTTAAAGTGATTTTCATGCTTCCAGGGGCTCTGGAAGTGAATTAAATACCATTTGGAGGCATTTAATGTTCAAGCAAAAATAGCTGATTTTCGACAAAAGAGATAACACCCCCCCCATTACGTCATGCTTCAGAAATGTGTAAAATGGTCCGTTTTCAAATGTTTTATTTTTGAACGTCAGTTCACATTTGTAGGTGGATCATCAGTGTTAGAGCTAAAATTAGCATGTTTAAAGTGATTTTCATGCTTCCAGGGGCCCTAAACACAAGATTTATGGAATGGTTAAAAGTGCATGAAAATGGCCAATTTACTCACTCTGAGTTCTCAAAAAGCGTTTCTTCACCCCGGGAAGGTAATTAAATACCATTGGGAGGCATTTAATGTTCGAGCAAAAACAGCTGATTTTCGACAAAAGAGATAACACCCCCCCATTACGTCATGCTTCAAAAATGTGGAAAATGGTCCGTTTTCAAATGTTTTATTTCTGAACGTCAGTTCACATTTGTAGGTGGATCATCAGTGTTAGAGCTAAAATTAGCATGTTTAAAGTGATTTTCATGCTTCCAGGGGCTCGGGAAGTGAATTAAATACCATTTGGAGGCATTTAATGTTCAAGCAAAAACGGCTGATTTTCGACAAAAGAGATAACACCCCCCCATTACGTCATGCTTCAGAAATGTGTAAAATGGTCCGTTTTCAAATGTTTTATTTTTGAACGTCAGTTCACATTTGTAGGTGGATCATCAGTGTTAGAGCTAAAATTAGCATGTTTAAAGTGATTTTCATGCTTCCAGGGGCCCTAAACACAAGATTTATGGAATGGTTAAAAGTGCATGAAAATGGCCAATTTACTCACTCTGAGTTCTCAAAAAGGGTTTCTTCACCCCGGGAAGTGAATTAAATACTATTTGGAGGCATTTAATGTTCGAGCAAAAACGGCTGATTTTCGACAAAAGAGATAACACCCCCCCATTACGTCATGCTTCAGAAATGTGGAAAATGGTCCGTTTTCAAATGTTTTATTTTTGAACGTCAGTTCACATTTGTAGGTGGATCATCAGTGTTAGAGCTAAAATTAGCGTGTTTAAAGTGATTTTCATGCTTCCAGGGGCTCGGGAAGTGAATTAAATACCATTTGGAGGCATTTAATGTTCAAGCAAAAACAGCTGATTTTCGACAAAAGAGATAACACCCCCCCCCATTACGTCATGCTTCAGAAATGTGTAAAATGGTCCGTTTTCAAATGTTTTATTTTTGAACGTCAGTTCACATTTGTAGGTGGATCATCAGTGTTAGAGCTAAAATTAGCGTGTTTAAAGTGATTTTCATGCTTCCACGGGCCCTAAACACAAGATTTATGGAATGGTTAAAAGTGCATGAAAATGGCCAATTTACTCACTCTGAGTTCTCAAAAAGGGTTTCTTCACCCCGGGAAGTGAATTAAATGCTATTTGGAGGCATTTAATGTTCAAGCAAAAACAGCTGATTTTCGACAAAAGAGATAACACCCCCCCATTACGTCATGCTTCAGAAATGTGGAAAATGGTCCGTTTTCAAATGTTTTATTTTTGAACGTCAGTTCACATTTGTATGTGGATCATCAGTGTTAGAGCTAAAATTAGCATGTTTAAAGTGATTTTCATGCTTCCAGGGGCTCGGGAAGTAAATTAAATACCATTTGGAGGCATTTAATGTTCAAGCAAAAACGGCTGATTTTCGACAAAAGAGATAACACCCCCCCCATTACGTCATGCTTCAGAAATGTGGAAAATGGTCCGTTTTCAAATGTTTTATTTTTGAACGTCAGTTCACGTTTGTAGGTGGATCATCAGTGTTAGAGCTAAAATTAGCATGTTTAAAGTGATTTTCATGCTTCCAGGGGCCCTAAACACAAGATTTATGGAATGGTTAAAAGTGCATGAAAATGGCCAATTTACTCACTCTGAGTTCTCAAAAAGCGTTTCTTCACCCCGGGAAGGTAATTAAATACCATTTGGAGGCATTTAATGTTCGAGCAAAAACAGCTGATTTTCGACAAAAGAGATAACACCCCCCCATTACGTCATGCTTCAAAAATGTGGAAAATGGTCCGTTTTCAAATGTTTTATTTTTGAACGTCAGTTCACATTTGTAGGTGGATCATCAGTGTTAGAGCTAAAATTAGCATGTTTAAAGTGATTTTCATGCTTCCAGGGGCTCGGGAAGTGAATTAAATACCATTTGGAGGCATTTAATGTTCAAGCAAAAACGGCTGATTTTCGACAAAAGAGATAACACCCCCCCATTACGTCATGCTTCAGAAATGTGTAAAATGGTCCGTTTTCAAATGTTTTATTTTTGAACGTCAGTTCACATTTGTAGGTGGATCATCAGTGTTAGAGCTAAAATTAGCATGTTTAAAGTGATTTTCATGCTTCCAGGGGCCCTAAACACAAGATTTATGGAATGGTTAAAAGTGCATGAAAATGGCCAATTTACTCACTCTGAGTTCTCAAAAAGGGTTTCTTCACCCCGGGAAGTGAATTAAATACCATTTGGAGGCATTTAATGTTCGAGCAAAAACGGCTGATTTTCGACAAAAGAGATAACACCCCCCCATTACGTCATGCTTCAGAAATGTGGAAAATGGTCCGTTTTCAAATGTTTTATTTTTGAACGTCAGTTCACATTTGTAGGTGGATCATCAGTGTTAGAGCTAAAATTAGCGTGTTTAAAGTGATTTTCATGCTTCCAGGGGCTCGGGAAGTGAATTAAATACCATTTGGAGGCATTTAATGTTCAAGCAAAAACAGCTGATTTTCGACAAAAGAGATAACACCCCCCCCCATTACGTCATGCTTCAGAAATGTGTAAAATGGTCCGTTTTCAAATGTTTTATTTTTGAACGTCAGTTCACATTTGTAGGTGGATCATCAGTGTTAGAGCTAAAATTAGCATGTTTAAAGTGATTTTCATGCTTCCAGGGGCCCTAAACACAAGATTTATGGAATGGTTAAAAGTGCATGAAAATGGCCAATTTACTCACTCTGAGTTCTCAAAAAGCGTTTCTTCACCCCGGGAAGGTAATTAAATACCATTTGGAGGCATTTAATGTTCGAGCAAAAACAGCTGATTTTCGACAAAAGAGATAACACCCCCCCATTACGTCATGCTTCAAAAATGTGGAAAATGGTCCGTTTTCAAATGTTTTATTTTTGAACGTCAGTTCACATTTGTAGGTGGATCATCAGTGTTAGAGCTAAAATTAGCATGTTTAAAGTGATTTTCATGCTTCCAGGGGCTCGGGAAGTGAATTAAATACCATTTGGAGGCATTTAATGTTCAAGCAAAAACGGCTGATTTTCGACAAAAGAGATAACACCCCCCCATTACGTCATGCTTCAGAAATGTGTAAAATGGTCCGTTTTCAAATGTTTTATTTTTGAACGTCAGTTCACATTTGTAGGTGGATCATCAGTGTTAGAGCTAAAATTAGCATGTTTAAAGTGATTTTCATGCTTCCAGGGGCTCTGGAAGTGAATTAAATACCATTTGGAGGCATTTAATGTTCAAGCAAAAATAGCTGATTTTCGACAAAAGAGATAACACCCCCCCCATTACGTCATGCTTCAGAAATGTGTAAAATGGTCCGTTTTCAAATGTTTTATTTTTGAACGTCAGTTCACATTTGTAGGTGGATCATCAGTGTTAGAGCTAAAATTAGCATGTTTAAAGTGATTTTCATGCTTCCAGGGGCCCTAAACACAAGATTTATGGAATGGTTAAAAGTGCATGAAAATGGCCAATTTACTCACTCTGAGTTCTCAAAAAGCGTTTCTTCACCCCGGGAAGGTAATTAAATACCATTTGGAGGCATTTAATGTTCGAGCAAAAACAGCTGATTTTCGACAAAAGAGATAACACCCCCCCATTACATCATGCTTCAAAAATGTGGAAAATGGTCCGTTTTCAAATGTTTTATTTTTGAACGTCAGTTCACATTTGTAGGTGGATCATCAGTGTTAGAGCTAAAATTAGCATGTTTAAAGTGATTTTCATGCTTCCAGGGGCTCGGGAAGTGAATTAAATACCATTTGGAGGCATTTAATGTTCAAGCAAAAACGGCTGATTTTTGACAAAAGAGATAACACCCCCCCATTACGTCATGCTTCAGAAATGTGGAAAATGGTCCGTTTTCAAATGTTTTATTTTTGAACGTCAGTTCACATTTGTAGGTGGATCATCAGTGTTAGAGCTAAAATTAGCATGTTTAAAGTGATTTTCATGCTTCCAGGGGCCCTAAACACAAGATTTATGGAATGGGTAAAAGTGCATGAAAATGGCCAATTTACTCACTCTGAGTTCTCAAAAAGGGTTTCTTCACCCCGGGAAGTGAATTAAATACCATTTGGAGGCATTTAATGTTCGAGCAAAAACGGCTGATTTTCGACAAAAGAGATAACACCCCCCCATTACGTCATGCTTCAGAAATGTGGAAAATGGTCCGTTTTCAAATGTTTTATTTTTGAACGTCAGTTCACATTTGTAGGTGGATCATCAGTGTTAGAGCTAAAATGAGCGTGTTTAAAGTGATTTTCATGCTTCCACGGGCCCTAAACACAAGATTTATGGAATGGTTAAAAGTGCATGAAAATGGCCAATTTACTCACTCTGAGTTCTCAAAAAGGGTTTCTTCACCCCGGGAAGTGAATTAAATGCTATTTGGAGGCATTTAATGTTCAAGCAAAAACAGCTGATTTTCGACAAAAGAGATAACACCCCCCATTACGTCATGCTTCAGAAATGTGGAAAATGGTCCGTTTTCAAATGTTTTATTTTTGAACGTCAGTTCACATTTGTAGGTGGATCATCAGTGTTAGAGCTAAAATTAGCATGTTTAAAGTGATTTTCATGCTTCCAGGGGCTCGGGAAGTGAATTAAATACCATTTGGAGGCATTTAATGTTCAAGCAAAAACGGCTGATTTTCGACAAAAGAGATAACACCCCCCCATTACGTCATGCTTCAGAAATGTGGAAAATGGTCCGTTTTCAAATGTTTTATTTTTGAACGTCAGTTCACATTTGTAGGTGGATCATCAGTTTTAGAGCTAAAATTAGCATGTTTAAAGTGATTTTCATGCTTCCAGGGGCCCTAAACACAAGATTTATGGAATGGTTAAAAGTGCATGAAAATGGCCAATTTACTCACTCTGAGTTCTCAAAAAGGGTTTCTTCACCCCCGGGAAGTTAATTAAATACCATTTGGAGGCATTTACTGTTCGAGCAAAAACGGCTGATTTTCGACAAAAGAGATAACACCCCCCCATTACGTCATGCTTCAGAAATGTGGAAAATGGTCCGTTTTCAAATGTTTTATTTTTGAACGTCAGTTCACATTTGTAGGTGGATCATCAGTGTTAGAGCTAAAATTAGCATGTTTAAAGTGATTTTCATGCTTCCAGGGGCTCTGGAAGTGAATTAAATACCATTTGGAGGCATTTAATGTTCAAGCAAAAACAGCTGATTTTCGACAAAAGAGATAACACCCCCCCATTACGTCATGCTTCAGAAATGTGTAAAATGGTCCGTTTTCAAATGTTTTATTTTTGAACGTCAGTTCACATTTGTAGGTGGGTCATCAGTGTTAGAGCTAAAATTAGCATGTTTAAAGTGATTTTCATGCTTCCAGGGGCCCTAAACACAAGATTCATGGAATGGTTAAAAGTGCATGAAAATGACCAATTTACTCACTCTGAGTTCTCAAAAAGCGTTTCTTCACCCCGGGAAGGTAATTAAATACCATTTGGAGGCATTAAATGTTCGAGCAAAAACAGCTGATTTTCGACAAAAGAGATAACACCCCCCATTACGTCATGCTTCAAAAATGTGGAAAATGGTCCGTTTTCAAATGTTTTATTTTTGAACGTCAGTTCACATTTGTAGGTGGATCATCAGTGTTAGAGCTAAAATTAGCATGTTTAAAGTGATTTTCATGCTTCCAGGGGCTCGGGAAGTGAATTAAATACCATTTGGAGGCATTTAATGTTCAAGCAAAAACGGCTGATTTTCGA
Source organism: Lissotriton vulgaris (assembly GCF_964263255.1). Classification (NCBI taxonomy): domain Eukaryota; kingdom Metazoa; phylum Chordata; class Amphibia; order Caudata; family Salamandridae; genus Lissotriton; species Lissotriton vulgaris. Next base: position 62,117 of record NW_028252003.1, on the reverse strand, counting down.
CAAAAGAGATAACACCCCCCCATTACGTCATGCTTCAGAAATGTGTAAAATGGTCCGTTTTAAAATGTTTTATTTTTGAACGTCAGTTCACATTTGTAGGTGGATCATCAGTGTTAGAGCTAAAATTAGCATGTTTAAAGTGATTTTCATGCTTCCAGGGGCTCGGGAAGTGAATTAAATACCATTTGGAGGCATTTAATGTTCAAGCAAAAACGGCTGATTTTCGACAAAAGAGATAACACCCCCCCATTACGTCATGCTTCAGAAATGTGGAAAATGTTCCATTTTCAAATGTTTTATTTTTGAACGTCAGTTCACATTTGTAAGTGGATCATCAGTGTTAGAGCTAAAATTAGCATGTTTAAAGTGATTTTCATGCTTCCAGGGGCCCTAAACACAAGATTTATGGAATGGTTAAAAGTGCATGAAAATGGCCAATTTACTCACTCTGAGTTCTCAAAAAGGGTTTCTTCACCCCGGGAAGTGAATTAAATACAATTTGGAGGCATTTAATGTTCCAGCAAAAACGGCTGATTTTCGACAAAAGAGATAACACCCCCCCATTACGTCATGCTTCAGAAATGTGGAAAATGGTCCGTTTTCAAATGTTTTATTTTTGAACGTCAGTTCACATTTGTAGGTGGATCATCAGTGTTAGAGCTAAAATTAGCGTGTTTAAAGTGATTTTCATGCTTCCACGGGCCCTAAACACAAGATTTATGGAATGGTTAAAAGTGCATGAAAATGGCCAATTTACTCACTCTGAGTTCTCAAAAAGGGTTTCTTCACCCCGGGAAGTGAATTAAATGCTATTTGGAGGCATTTAATGTTCAAGCAAAAACAGCTGATTTTCGACAAAAGAGATAACACCCCCCCATTACGTCATGCTTCAGAAATGTGGAAAATGGTCCGTTTTCAAATGTTTTATTTTTGAACGTCAGTTCACATTTGTATGTGGATCATCAGTGTTAGAGCTAAAATTAGCATGTTTAAAGTGATTTTCATGCTTCCAGGGGCTCGGGAAGTAAATTAAATACCATTTGGAGGCATTTAATGTTCAAGCAAAAACGGCTGATTTTCGACAAAAGAGATAACACCCCCCCATTACGTCATGCTTCAGAAATGTGGAAAATGGTCCGTTTTCAAATGTTTTATTTTTGAACGTCAGTTCACATTTGTAGGTGGATCATCAGTGTTAGAGCTAAAATTAGCATGTTTAAAGTGATTTTCATGCTTCCAGGGGCCCTAAACACAAGATTTATGGAATGGTTAAAAGTGCATGAAAATGGCCAATTTACTCACTCTGAGTTCTCAAAAAGCGTTTCTTCACCCCGGGAAGGTAATTAAATACCATTTGGAGGCATTTAATGTTCGAGCAAAAACAGCTGATTTTAGACAAAAGAGATAACACCCCCCCATTACGTCATGCTTCAAAAATGTGGAAAATGGTCCGTTTTCAAATGTTTTATTTTTGAACGTCAGTTCACATTTGTAGGTGGATCATCAGTGTTAGAGCTAAAATTAGCATGTTTAAAGTGATTTTCATGCTTCCAGGGGCTCGGGAAGTGAATTAAATACCATTTGGAGGCATTTAATGTTCAAGCAAAAACGGCTGATTTTCGACAAAAGAGATAACACCCCCCCATTACGTCATGCTTCAGAAATGTGTAAAATGGTCCGTTTTCAAATGTTTTATTTTTGAACGTCAGTTCACATTTGTAGGTGGATCATCAGTGTCAGAGCTAAAATTAGCATGTTTAAAGTGATTTTCATGCTTCCAGGGGCCCTAAACACAAGATTTATGGAATGGTTAAAAGTGCATGAAAATGGCCAATTTACTCACTCTGAGTTCTCAAAAAGGGTTTCTTCACCCCGGGAAGTGAATTAAATACTATTTGGAGGCATTTAATGTTCGAGCAAAAACGGCTGATTTTCGACAAAAGAGATAACACCCCCCCATTACGTCATGCTTCAGAAATGTGTAAAATGGTCCGTTTTCAAATGTTTTATTTTTGAACGTCAGTTCACATTTGTAGGTGGATCATCAGTGTTAGAGCTAAAATTAGCATGTTTAAAGTGATTTTCATGCTTCCAGGGGCCCTAAACACAAGATTTATGGAATGGTTAAAAGTGCATGAAAATGGCCAATTTACTCACTCTGAGTTCTCAAAAAGGGTTTCTTCACCCCGGGAAGTGAATTAAATACTATTTGGAGGCATTTAATGTTCGAGCAAAAACGGCTGATTTTCGACAAAAGAGATAACACCCCCCCATTACGTCATGCTTCAGAAATGTGGAAAATGGTCCGTTTTCAAATGTTTTATTTTTGAACGTCAGTTCACATTTGTAGGTGGATCATCAGTGTTAGAGCTAAAATTAGCGTGTTTAAAGTGATTTTCATGCTTCCAGGGGCTCGGGAAGTGAATTAAATACCATTTGGAGGCATTTAATGTTCAAGCAAAAACAGCTGATTTTCGACAAAAGAGATAACACCCCCCCCCATTACGTCATGCTTCAGAAATGTGTAAAATGGTCCGTTTTCAAATGTTTTATTTTTGAACGTCAGTTCACATTTGTAGGTGGATCATCAGTGTTAGAGCTAAAATTAGCGTGTTTAAAGTGATTTTCATGCTTCCACGGGCCCTAAACACAAGATTTATGGAATGGTTAAAAGTGCATGAAAATGGCCAATTTACTCACTCTGAGTTCTCAAAAAGGGTTTCTTCACCCCGGGAAGTGAATTAAATGCTATTTGGAGGCATTTAATGTTCAAGCAAAAACAGCTGATTTTCGACAAAAGAGATAACACCCCCCCATTACGTCATGCTTCAGAAATGTGGAAAATGGTCCGTTTTCAAATGTTTTATTTTTGAACGTCAGTTCACATTTGTATGTGGATCATCAGTGTTAGAGCTAAAATTAGCATGTTTAAAGTGATTTTCATGCTTCCAGGGGCTCGGGAAGTAAATTAAATACCATTTGGAGGCATTTAATGTTCAAGCAAAAACGGCTGATTTTCGACAAAAGAGATAACACCCCCCCCATTACGTCATGCTTCAGAAATGTGGAAAATGGTCCGTTTTCAAATGTTTTATTTTTGAACGTCAGTTCACGTTTGTAGGTGGATCATCAGTGTTAGAGCTAAAATTAGCATGTTTAAAGTGATTTTCATGCTTCCAGGGGCCCTAAACACAAGATTTATGGAATGGTTAAAAGTGCATGAAAATGGCCAATTTACTCACTCTGAGTTCTCAAAAAGCGTTTCTTCACCCCGGGAAGGTAATTAAATACCATTTGGAGGCATTTAATGTTCGAGCAAAAACAGCTGATTTTCGACAAAAGAGATAACACCCCCCCATTACGTCATGCTTCAAAAATGTGGAAAATGGTCCGTTTTCAAATGTTTTATTTTTGAACGTCAGTTCACATTTGTAGGTGGATCATCAGTGTTAGAGCTAAAATTAGCATGTTTAAAGTGATTTTCATGCTTCCAGGGGCTCGGGAAGTGAATTAAATACCATTTGGAGGCATTTAATGTTCAAGCAAAAACGGCTGATTTTCGACAAAAGAGATAACACCCCCCCATTACGTCATGCTTCAGAAATGTGTAAAATGGTCCGTTTTCAAATGTTTTATTTTTGAACGTCAGTTCACATTTGTAGGTGGATCATCAGTGTTAGAGCTAAAATTAGCATGTTTAAAGTGATTTTCATGCTTCCAGGGGCCCTAAACACAAGATTTATGGAATGGTTAAAAGTGCATGAAAATGGCCAATTTACTCACTCTGAGTTCTCAAAAAGGGTTTCTTCACCCCGGGAAGTGAATTAAATACCATTTGGAGGCATTTAATGTTCGAGCAAAAACGGCTGATTTTCGACAAAAGAGATAACACCCCCCCATTACGTCATGCTTCAGAAATGTGGAAAATGGTCCGTTTTCAAATGTTTTATTTTTGAACGTCAGTTCACATTTGTAGGTGGATCATCAGTGTTAGAGCTAAAATTAGCGTGTTTAAAGTGATTTTCATGCTTCCAGGGGCTCGGGAAGTGAATTAAATACCATTTGGAGGCATTTAATGTTCAAGCAAAAACAGCTGATTTTCGACAAAAGAGATAACACCCCCCCCCATTACGTCATGCTTCAGAAATGTGTAAAATGGTCCGTTTTCAAATGTTTTATTTTTGAACGTCAGTTCACATTTGTAGGTGGATCATCAGTGTTAGAGCTAAAATTAGCATGTTTAAAGTGATTTTCATGCTTCCAGGGGCCCTAAACACAAGATTTATGGAATGGTTAAAAGTGCATGAAAATGGCCAATTTACTCACTCTGAGTTCTCAAAAAGCTTTTCTTCACCCCGGGAAGGTAATTAAATACCATTTGGAGGCATTTAATGTTCGAGCAAAAACAGCTGATTTTCGACAAAAGAGATAACACCCCCCCATTACGTCATGCTTCAAAAATGTGGAAAATGGTCCGTTTTCAAATGTTTTATTTTTGAACGTCAGTTCACATTTGTAGGTGGATCATCAGTGTTAGAGCTAAAATTAGCATGTTTAAAGTGATTTTCATGCTTCCAGGGGCTCGGGAAGTGAATTAAATACCATTTGGAGGCATTTAATGTTCAAGCAAAAACGGCTGATTTTCGACAAAAGAGATAACACCCCCCCATTACGTCATGCTTCAGAAATGTGTAAAATGGTCCGTTTTCAAATGTTTTATTTTTGAACGTCAGTTCACATTTGTAGGTGGATCATCAGTGTTAGAGCTAAAATTAGCATGTTTAAAGTGATTTTCATGCTTCCAGGGGCTCTGGAAGTGAATTAAATACCATTTGGAGGCATTTAATGTTCAAGCAAAAATAGCTGATTTTCGACAAAAGAGATAACACCCCCCCCATTACGTCATGCTTCAGAAATGTGTAAAATGGTCCGTTTTCAAATGTTTTATTTTTGAACGTCAGTTCACATTTGTAGGTGGATCATCAGTGTTAGAGCTAAAATTAGCATGTTTAAAGTGATTTTCATGCTTCCAGGGGCCCTAAACACAAGATTTATGGAATGGTTAAAAGTGCATGAAAATGGCCAATTTACTCACTCTGAGTTCTCAAAAAGCGTTTCTTCACCCCGGGAAGGTAATTAAATACCATTTGGAGGCATTTAATGTTCGAGCAAAAACAGCTGATTTTCGACAAAAGAGATAACACCCCCCCATTACATCATGCTTCAAAAATGTGGAAAATGGTCCGTTTTCAAATGTTTTATTTTTGAACGTCAGTTCACATTTGTAGGTGGATCATCAGTGTTAGAGCTAAAATTAGCATGTTTAAAGTGATTTTCATGCTTCCAGGGGCTCGGGAAGTGAATTAAATACCATTTGGAGGCATTTAATGTTCAAGCAAAAACGGCTGATTTTTGACAAAAGAGATAACACCCCCCCATTACGTCATGCTTCAGAAATGTGGAAAATGGTCCGTTTTCAAATGTTTTATTTTTGAACGTCAGTTCACATTTGTAGGTGGATCATCAGTGTTAGAGCTAAAATTAGCATGTTTAAAGTGATTTTCATGCTTCCAGGGGCCCTAAACACAAGATTTATGGAATGGGTAAAAGTGCATGAAAATGGCCAATTTACTCACTCTGAGTTCTCAAAAAGGGTTTCTTCACCCCGGGAAGTGAATTAAATACCATTTGGAGGCATTTAATGTTCGAGCAAAAACGGCTGATTTTCGACAAAAGAGATAACACCCCCCCATTACGTCATGCTTCAGAAATGTGGAAAATGGTCCGTTTTCAAATGTTTTATTTTTGAACGTCAGTTCACATTTGTAGGTGGATCATCAGTGTTAGAGCTAAAATGAGCGTGTTTAAAGTGATTTTCATGCTTCCACGGGCCCTAAACACAAGATTTATGGAATGGTTAAAAGTGCATGAAAATGGCCAATTTACTCACTCTGAGTTCTCAAAAAGGGTTTCTTCACCCCGGGAAGTGAATTAAATGCTATTTGGAGGCATTTAATGTTCAAGCAAAAACAGCTGATTTTCGACAAAAGAGATAACACCCCCCATTACGTCATGCTTCAGAAATGTGGAAAATGGTCCGTTTTCAAATGTTTTATTTTTGAACGTCAGTTCACATTTGTAGGTGGATCATCAGTGTTAGAGCTAAAATTAGCATGTTTAAAGTGATTTTCATGCTTCCAGGGGCTCGGGAAGTGAATTAAATACCATTTGGAGGCATTTAATGTTCAAGCAAAAACGGCTGATTTTCGACAAAAGAGATAACACCCCCCCATTACGTCATGCTTCAGAAATGTGGAAAATGGTCCGTTTTCAAATGTTTTATTTTTGAACGTCAGTTCACATTTGTAGGTGGATCATCAGTTTTAGAGCTAAAATTAGCATGTTTAAAGTGATTTTCATGCTTCCAGGGGCCCTAAACACAAGATTTATGGAATGGTTAAAAGTGCATGAAAATGGCCAATTTACTCACTCTGAGTTCTCAAAAAGGGTTTCTTCACCCCCGGGAAGTTAATTAAATACCATTTGGAGGCATTTACTGTTCGAGCAAAAACGGCTGATTTTCGACAAAAGAGATAACACCCCCCCATTACGTCATGCTTCAGAAATGTGGAAAATGGTCCGTTTTCAAATGTTTTATTTTTGAACGTCAGTTCACATTTGTAGGTGGATCATCAGTGTTAGAGCTAAAATTAGCATGTTTAAAGTGATTTTCATGCTTCCAGGGGCTCTGGAAGTGAATTAAATACCATTTGGAGGCATTTAATGTTCAAGCAAAAACAGCTGATTTTCGACAAAAGAGATAACACCCCCCCATTACGTCATGCTTCAGAAATGTGTAAAATGGTCCGTTTTCAAATGTTTTATTTTTGAACGTCAGTTCACATTTGTAGGTGGGTCATCAGTGTTAGAGCTAAAATTAGCATGTTTAAAGTGATTTTCATGCTTCCAGGGGCCCTAAACACAAGATTCATGGAATGGTTAAAAGTGCATGAAAATGACCAATTTACTCACTCTGAGTTCTCAAAAAGCGTTTCTTCACCCCGGGAAGGTAATTAAATACCATTTGGAGGCATTAAATGTTCGAGCAAAAACAGCTGATTTTCGACAAAAGAGATAACACCCCCCATTACGTCATGCTTCAAAAATGTGGAAAATGGTCCGTTTTCAAATGTTTTATTTTTGAACGTCAGTTCACATTTGTAGGTGGATCATCAGTGTTAGAGCTAAAATTAGCATGTTTAAAGTGATTTTCATGCTTCCAGGGGCTCGGGAAGTGAATTAAATACCATTTGGAGGCATTTAATGTTCAAGCAAAAACGGCTGATTTTCGACAAAAGAGATAACACCCCCCCATTACGTCATGCTTCAGAAATGTGTAAAATGGTCCGTTTTAAAATGTTTTATTTTTGAACGTCAGTTCACATTTGTAGGTGGATCATCAGTGTTAGAGCTAAAATTAGCATGTTTAAAGTGATTTTCATGCTTCCAGGGGCTCGGGAAGTGAATTAAATACCATTTGGAGGCATTTAATGTTCAAGCAAAAACGGCTGATTTTCGACAAAAGAGATAACACCCCCCCATTACGTCATGCTTCAGAAATGTGGAAAATGTTCCATTTTCAAATGTTTTATTTTTGAACGTCAGTTCACATTTGTAAGTGGATCATCAGTGTTAGAGCTAAAATTAGCATGTTTAAAGTGATTTTCATGCTTCCAGGGGCCCTAAACACAAGATTTATGGAATGGTTAAAAGTGCATGAAAATGGCCAATTTACTCACTCTGAGTTCTCAAAAAGGGTTTCTTCACCCCGGGAAGTGAATTAAATACAATTTGGAGGCATTTAATGTTCCAGCAAAAACGGCTGATTTTCGACAAAAGAGATAACACCCCCCCATTACGTCATGCTTCAGAAATGTGGAAAATGGTCCGTTTTCAAATGTTTTATTTTTGAACGTCAGTTCACATTTGTAGGTGGATCATCAGTGTTAGAGCTAAAATTAGCGTGTTTAAAGTGATTTTCATGCTTCCACGGGCCCTAAACACAAGATTTATGGAATGGTTAAAAGTGCATGAAAATGGCCAATTTACTCACTCTGAGTTCTCAAAAAGGGTTTCTTCACCCCGGGAAGTGAATTAAATGCTATTTGGAGGCATTTAATGTTCAAGCAAAAACAGCTGATTTTCGACAAAAGAGATAACACCCCCCCATTACGTCATGCTTCAGAAATGTGGAAAATGGTCCGTTTTCAAATGTTTTATTTTTGAACGTCAGTTCACATTTGTATGTGGATCATCAGTGTTAGAGCTAAAATTAGCATGTTTAAAGTGATTTTCATGCTTCCAGGGGCTCGGGAAGTAAATTAAATACCATTTGGAGGCATTTAATGTTCAAGCAAAAACGGCTGATTTTCGACAAAAGAGATAACACCCCCCCATTACGTCATGCTTCAGAAATGTGGAAAATGGTCCGTTTTCAAATGTTTTATTTTTGAACGTCAGTTCACATTTGTAGGTGGATCATCAGTGTTAGAGCTAAAATTAGCATGTTTAAAGTGATTTTCATGCTTCCAGGGGCCCTAAACACAAGATTTATGGAATGGTTAAAAGTGCATGAAAATGGCCAATTTACTCACTCTGAGTTCTCAAAAAGCGTTTCTTCACCCCGGGAAGGTAATTAAATACCATTTGGAGGCATTTAATGTTCGAGCAAAAACAGCTGATTTTAGACAAAAGAGATAACACCCCCCCATTACGTCATGCTTCAAAAATGTGGAAAATGGTCCGTTTTCAAATGTTTTATTTTTGAACGTCAGTTCACATTTGTAGGTGGATCATCAGTGTTAGAGCTAAAATTAGCATGTTTAAAGTGATTTTCATGCTTCCAGGGGCTCGGGAAGTGAATTAAATACCATTTGGAGGCATTTAATGTTCAAGCAAAAACGGCTGATTTTCGACAAAAGAGATAACACCCCCCCATTACGTCATGCTTCAGAAATGTGTAAAATGGTCCGTTTTCAAATGTTTTATTTTTGAACGTCAGTTCACATTTGTAGGTGGATCATCAGTGTCAGAGCTAAAATTAGCATGTTTAAAGTGATTTTCATGCTTCCAGGGGCCCTAAACACAAGATTTATGGAATGGTTAAAAGTGCATGAAAATGGCCAATTTACTCACTCTGAGTTCTCAAAAAGGGTTTCTTCACCCCGGGAAGTGAATTAAATACTATTTGGAGGCATTTAATGTTCGAGCAAAAACGGCTGATTTTCGACAAAAGAGATAACACCCCCCCATTACGTCATGCTTCAGAAATGTGGAAAATGGTCCGTTTTCAAATGTTTTATTTTTGAACGTCAGTTCACATTTGTAGGTGGATCATCAGTGTTAGAGCTAAAATTAGCGTGTTTAAAGTGATTTTCATGCTTCCAGGGGCTCGGGAAGTGAATTAAATACCATTTGGAGGCATTTAATGTTCAAGCAAAAACAGCTGATTTTCGACAAAAGAGATAACACCCCCCCCCATTACGTCATGCTTCAGAAATGTGTAAAATGGTCCGTTTTCAAATGTTTTATTTTTGAACGTCAGTTCACATTTGTAGGTGGATCATCAGTGTTAGAGCTAAAATTAGCGTGTTTAAAGTGATTTTCATGCTTCCACGGGCCCTAAACACAAGATTTATGGAATGGTTAAAAGTGCATGAAAATGGCCAATTTACTCACTCTGAGTTCTCAAAAAGGGTTTCTTCACCCCGGGAAGTGAATTAAATGCTATTTGGAGGCATTTAATGTTCAAGCAAAAACAGCTGATTTTCTACAAAAGAGATAACACCCCCCCATTACGTCATGCTTCAGAAATGTGGAAAATGGTCCGTTTTCAAATGTTTTATTTTTGAACGTCAGTTCACATTTGTATGTGGATCATCAGTGTTAGAGCTAAAATTAGCATGTTTAAAGTGATTTTCATGCTTCCAGGGGCTCGGGAAGTAAATTAAATACCATTTGGAGGCATTTAATGTTCAAGCAAAAACGGCTGATTTTCGACAAAAGAGATAACACCCCCCCCATTACGTCATGCTTCAGAAATGTGGAAAATGGTCCGTTTTCAAATGTTTTATTTTTGAACGTCAGTTCACATTTGTAGGTGGATCATCAGTGTTAGAGCTAAAATTAGCATGTTTAAAGTGATTTTCATGCTTCCAGGGGCCCTAAACACAAGATTTATGGAATGGTTAAAAGTGCATGAAAATGGCCAATTTACTCACTCTGAGTTCTCAAAAAGCGTTTCTTCACCCCGGGAAGGTAATTAAATACCATTTGGAGGCATTTAATGTTCGAGCAAAAACAGCTGATTTTCGACAAAAGAGATAACACCCCCCCATTACGTCATGCTTCAAAAATGTGGAAAATGGTCCGTTTTCAAATGTTTTATTTTTGAACGTCAGTTCACATTTGTAGGTGGATCATCAGTGTTAGAGCTAAAATTAGCATGTTTAAAGTGATTTTCATGCTTCCAGGGGCTCGGGAAGTGAATTAAATACCATTTGGAGGCATTTAATGTTCAAGCAAAAACGGCTGATTTTCGACAAAAGAGATAACACCCCCCCATTACGTCATGCTTCAGAAATGTGTAAAATGGTCCGTTTTCAAATGTTTTATTTTTGAACGTCAGTTCACATTTGTAGGTGGATCATCAGTGTTAGAGCTAAAATTAGCATGTTTAAAGTGATTTTCATGCTTCCAGGGGCCCTAAACACAAGATTTATGGAATGGTTAAAAGTGCATGAAAATGGCCAATTTACTCACTCTGAGTTCTCAAAAAGGGTTTCTTCACCCCGGGAAGTGAATTAAATACTATTTGGAGGCATTTAATGTTCGAGCAAAAACGGCTGATTTTCGACAAAAGAGATAACACCCCCCCATTACGTCATGCTTCAGAAATGTGGAAAATGGTCCGTTTTCAAATGTTTTATTTTTGAACGTCAGTTCACATTTGTAGGTGGATCATCAGTGTTAGAGCTAAAATTAGCGTGTTTAAAGTGATTTTCATGCTTCCAGGGGCTCGGGAAGTGAATTAAATACCATTTGGAGGCATTTAATGTTCAAGCAAAAACAGCTGATTTTCGACAAAAGAGATAACACCCCCCCCCATTACGTCATGCTTCAGAAATGTGTAAAATGGTCCGTTTTCAAATGTTTTATTTTTGAACGTCAGTTCACATTTGTAGGTGGATCATCAGTGTTAGAGCTAAAATTAGCATGTTTAAAGTGATTTTCATGCTTCCAGGGGCCCTAAACACAAGATTTATGGAATGGTTAAAAGTGCATGAAAATGGCCAATTTACTCACTCTGAGTTCTCAAAAAGCGTTTCTTCACCCCGGGAAGGTAATTAAATACCATTTGGAGGCATTTAATGTTCGAGCAAAAACAGCTGATTTTCGACAAAAGAGATAACACCCCCCCATTACGTCATGCTTCAAAAATGTGGAAAATGGTCCGTTTTCAAATGTTTTATTTTTGAACGTCAGTTCACATTTGTAGGTGGATCATCAGTGTTAGAGCTAAAATTAGCATGTTTAAAGTGATTTTCATGCTTCCAGGGGCTCGGGAAGTGAATTAAATACCATTTGGAGGCATTTAATGTTCAAGCAAAAACGGCTGATTTTCGACAAAAGAGATAACACCCCCCCATTACGTCATGCTTCAGAAATGTGTAAAATGGTCCGTTTTCAAATGTTTTATTTTTGAACGTCAGTTCACATTTGTAGGTGGATCATCAGTGTTAGAGCTAAAATTAGCATGTTTAAAGTGATTTTCATGCTTCCAGGGGCTCTGGAAGTGAATTAAATACCATTTGGAGGCATTTAATGTTCAAGCAAAAATAGCTGATTTTCGACAAAAGAGATAACACCCCCCCCATTACGTCATGCTTCAGAAATGTGTAAAATGGTCCGTTTTCAAATGTTTTATTTTTGAACGTCAGTTCACATTTGTAGGTGGATCATCAGTGTTAGAGCTAAAATTAGCATGTTTAAAGTGATTTTCATGCTTCCAGGGGCCCTAAACACAAGATTTATGGAATGGTTAAAAGTGCATGAAAATGGCCAATTTACTCACTCTGAGTTCTCAAAAAGCGTTTCTTCACCCCGGGAAGGTAATTAAATACCATTTGGAGGCATTTAATGTTCGAGCAAAAACAGCTGATTTTCGACAAAAGAGATAACACCCCCCCATTACATCATGCTTCAAAAATGTGGAAAATGGTCCGTTTTCAAATGTTTTATTTTTGAACGTCAGTTCACATTTGTAGGTGGATCATCAGTGTTAGAGCTAAAATTAGCATGTTTAAAGTGATTTTCATGCTTCCAGGGGCTCGGGAAGTGAATTAAATACCATTTGGAGGCATTTAATGTTCAAGCAAAAACGGCTGATTTTCGACAAAAGAGATAACACCCCCCCATTACGTCATGCTTCAGAAATGTGGAAAATGGTCCGTTTTCAAATGTTTTATTTTTGAACGTCAGTTCACATTTGTAGGTGGATCATCAGTGTTAGAGCTAAAATTAGCATGTTTAAAGTGATTTTCATGCTTCCAGGGGCCCTAAACACAAGATTTATGGAATGGGTAAAAGTGCATGAAAATGGCCAATTTACTCACTCTGAGTTCTCAAAAAGGGTTTCTTCACCCCGGGAAGTGAATTAAATACCATTTGGAGGCATTTAATGTTCGAGCAAAAACGGCTGATTTTCGACAAAAGAGATAACACCCCCCCATTACGTCATGCTTCAGAAATGTGGAAAATGGTCCGTTTTCAAATGTTTTATTTTTGAACGTCAGTTCACATTTGTAGGTGGATCATCAGTGTTAGAGCTAAAATGAGCGTGTTTAAAGTGATTTTCATGCTTCCACGGGCCCTAAACACAAGATTTATGGAATGGTTAAAAGTGCATGAAAATGGCCAATTTACTCACTCTGAGTTCTCAAAAAGGGTTTCTTCACCCCGGGAAGTGAATTAAATGCTATTTGGAGGCATTTAATGTTCAAGCAAAAACAGCTGATTTTCGACAAAAGAGATAACACCCCCCATTACGTCATGCTTCAGAAATGTGGAAAATGGTCCGTTTTCAAATGTTTTATTTTTGAACGTCAGTTCACATTTGTAGGTGGATCATCAGTGTTAGAGCTAAAATTAGCATGTTTAAAGTGATTTTCATGCTTCCAGGGGCTCGGGAAGTGAATTAAATACCATTTGGAGGCATTTAATGTTCAAGCAAAAACGGCTGATTTTCGACAAAAGAGATAACACCCCCCCATTACGTCATGCTTCAGAAATGTGGAAAATGGTCCGTTTTCAAATGTTTTATTTTTGAACGTCAGTTCACATTTGTAGGTGGATCATCAGTGTTAGAGCTAAAATTAGCATGTTTAAAGTGATTTTCATGCTTCCAGGGGCCCTAAACACAAGATTTATGGAATGGTTAAAAGTGCATGAAAATGGCCAATTTACTCACTCTGAGTTCTCAAAAAGGGTTTCTTCACCCCCGGGAAGTTAATTAAATACCATTTGGAGGCATTTACTGTTCGAGCAAAAACGGCTGATTTTCGACAAAAGAGATAACACCCCCCCATTACGTCATGCTTCAGAAATGTGGAAAATGGTCCGTTTTCAAATGTTTTATTTTTGAACGTCAGTTCACATTTGTAGGTGGATCATCAGTGTTAGAGCTAAAATTAGCATGTTTAAAGTGATTTTCATGCTTCCAGGGGCTCTGGAAGTGAATTAAATACCATTTGGAGGCATTTAATGTTCAAGCAAAAACAGCTGATTTTCGACAAAAGAGATAACACCCCCCCATTACGTCATGCTTCAGAAATGTGTAAAATGGTCCGTTTTCAAATGTTTTATTTTTGAACGTCAGTTCACATTTGTAGGTGGGTCATCAGTGTTAGAGCTAAAATTAGCATGTTTAAAGTGATTTTCATGCTTCCAGGGGCCCTAAACACAAGATTCATGGAATGGTTAAAAGTGCATGAAAATGACCAATTTACTCACTCTGAGTTCTCAAAAAGCGTTTCTTCACCCCGGGAAGGTAATTAAATACCATTTGGAGGCATTAAATGTTCGAGCAAAAACAGCTGATTTTCGACAAAAGAGATAACACCCCCCCATTACGTCATGCTTCAAAAATGTGGAAAATGGTCCGTTTTCAAATGTTTTATTTTTGAACGTCAGTTCACATTTGTAGGTGGATCATCAGTGTTAGAGCTAAAATTAGCATGTTTAAAGTGATTTTCATGCTTCCAGGGGCTCGGGAAGTGAATTAAATACCATTTGGAGGCATTTAATGTTCAAGCAAAAACGGCTGATTTTCGACAAAAGAGATAACACCCCCCCATTACGTCATGCTTCAGAAATGTGTAAAATGGTCCGTTTTCAAATGTTTTATTTTTGAACGTCAGTTCACATTTGTAGGTGGATCATCAGTGTTAGAGCTAAAATTAGCATGTTTAAAGTGATTTTCATGCTTCCAGGGGCCCTAAACACAAGATTTATGGAATGGTTAAAAGTGCATGAAAATGGCCAATTTACTCACTCTGAGTTCTCAAAAAGCGTTTCTTCACCCCGGGAAGGTAATTAAATACCATTTGGAGGCATTTAATGTTCGAGCAAAAACAGCTGATTTTCGAAAAAAGAGATAACACCCCCCCATTATGTCATGCTTCAAAAATGTGGAAAATGGTCCGTTTTCAAATGTTTTATTTTTGAACGTCAGTTCACATTTGTAGGTGGATCATCAGTGTTAGAGCTAAAATTAGCATGTTTAAAGTGATTTTCATGCTTCCAGGGGCTCGGGAAGTGAATTAAATACCATTTGGAGGCATTTAATGTTCAAGCAAAAACGGCTGATTTTCGACAAAAGAGATAACACCCCCCCATTACGTCATGCTTCAGAAATGTGGAAAATGGTCCGTTTTCAAATGTTTTATTTTTGAACGTCAGTTCACATTTGTAGGTGGATCATCAGTGTTAGAGCTAAAATTAGCATGTTTAAAGTGATTTTCATGCTTCCAGGGGCCCTAAACACAAGATTTATGGAATGGGTAAAAGTGCATGAAAATGGCCAATTTACTCACTCTGAGTTCTCAAAAAGGGTTTCTTCACCCCCGGGAAGTTAATTAAATACCATTTGGAGGCATTTACTGTTCGAGCAAAAACGGCTGATTTTCGACAAAAGAGATAACACCCCCCCATTACGTCATGCTTCAGAAATGTGGAAAATGGTCCGTTTTCAAATGTTTTATTTTTGAACGTCAGTTCACATTTGTAGGTGGATCATCAGTGTTAGAGCTAAAATTAGCATGTTTAAAGTGATTTTCATGCTTCCAGGGGCTCGGGAAGTGAATTAAATACCATTTGGAGGCATTTAATGTTCAAGCAAAAACAGCTGATTTTCGACAAAAGAGATAACACCCCCCACATTACGTCATGCTTCAGAAATGTGTAAAATGGTCCGTTTTCAAATGTTTTATTTTTGAATGTCAGTTCACATTTGTAGGTGGATCATCAGTGTTAGAGCTAAAATTAGCATGTTTAAAGTGATTTTCATGCTTTCAGGGGCCCTAAACACAAGATTTATGGAATGGTTAAAAGTGCATGAAAATGGCCAATTTACTCACTCTGAGTTCTCAAAAAGCGTTTCTTCACCCCGGGAAGGTAATTAAATACCATTTGGAGGCATTAAATGTTCGAGCAAAAACAGCTGATTTTCGACAAAAGAGATAACACCCCCCATTACGTCATGCTTCAAAAATGTGGAAAATGGTCCGTTTTCAAATGTTTTATTTTTGAACGTCAGTTCACATTTGTAGGTGGATCATCAGTGTTAGAGCTAAAATTAGCATGTTTAAAGTGATTTTCATGCTTCCAGGGGCTCGGGAAGTGAATTAAATACCATTTGGAGGCATTTAATGTTCAAGCAAAAACGGCTGATTTTCGACAAAAGAGATAACACCCCCCCATTACGTCATGCTTCAGAAATGTGTAAAATGGTCCGTTTTCAAATGTTTTATTTTTGAACGTCAGTTCACATTTGTAGGTGGATCATCAGTGTTAGAGCTAAAATTAGCATGTTTAAAGTGATTTTCATGCTTCCAGGGGCCCTAAACACAAGATTTATGGAATGTTTAAAAGTGCATGAAAATGGCCAATTTACTCACTCTGAGTTCTCAAAAAGGGTTTCTTCACCCCCGGGAAGTTAATTAAATACCATTTGGAGGCATTTACTGTTCGAGCAAAAACGGCTGATTTTCGACAAAAGAGATAACACCCCCCCATTACGTCATGCTTCAGAAATGTGGAAAATGGTCCGTTTTCAAATGTTTTATTTTTGAACGTCAGTTCACATTTGTAGGTGGATCATCAGTGTTAGAGCTAAAATTAGCATGTTTAAAGTGATTTTCATGCTTCCAGGGGCCCTAAACACAAGATTTATGGAATGGTTAAAAGTGCATGAAAATGGCCAATTTACTCACTCTGAGTTCTCAAAAAGCGTTTCTTCACCCCGGGAAGGTAATTAAATACCATTTGGAGGCATTTAATGTTCGAGCAAAAACAGCTGATTTTCGACAAAAGAGATAACACCCCCCCATTACGTCATGCTTCAAAAATGTGGAAAATGGTCCGTTTTCAAATGTTTTATTTTTGAACGTCAGTTCACATTTGTAGGTGGATCATCAGTGTTAGAGCTAAAATTAGCATGTTTAAAGTGATTTTCATGCTTCCAGGGGCTCGGGAAGTGAATTAAATACCATTTGGAGGCATTTAATGTTCAAGCAAAAACGGCTGATTTTCGACAAAAGAGATAACACCCCCCCATTACGTCATGCTTCAGAAATGTGTAAAATGGTCCGTTTTCAAATGTTTTATTTTTGAACGTCAGTTCACATTTGTAGGTG
Organism: Lissotriton vulgaris; assembly: GCF_964263255.1. Taxonomy (NCBI): domain Eukaryota; kingdom Metazoa; phylum Chordata; class Amphibia; order Caudata; family Salamandridae; genus Lissotriton; species Lissotriton vulgaris. Next base: position 45,144 of record NW_028252003.1, on the reverse strand, counting down.
GATCATCAGTGTTAGAGCTAAAATTAGCATGTTTAAAGTGATTTTCATGCTTCCAGGGGCCCTAAACACAAGATTTATGGAATGGTTAAAAGTGCATGAAAATGGCCAATTTACTCACTCTGAGTTCTCAAAAAGGGTTTCTTCACCCCGGGAAGTGAATTAAATACTATTTGGAGGCATTTAATGTTCGAGCAAAAACGGCTGATTTTCGACAAAAGAGATAACACCCCCCCATTACGTCATGCTTCAGAAATGTGGAAAATGGTCCGTTTTCAAATGTTTTATTTTTGAACGTCAGTTCACATTTGTAGGTGGATCATCAGTGTTAGAGCTAAAATTAGCGTGTTTAAAGTGATTTTCATGCTTCCAGGGGCTCGGGAAGTGAATTAAATACCATTTGGAGGCATTTAATGTTCAAGCAAAAACAGCTGATTTTCGACAAAAGAGATAACACCCCCCCCCATTACGTCATGCTTCAGAAATGTGTAAAATGGTCCGTTTTCAAATGTTTTATTTTTGAACGTCAGTTCACATTTGTAGGTGGATCATCAGTGTTAGAGCTAAAATTAGCATGTTTAAAGTGATTTTCATGCTTCCAGGGGCCCTAAACACAAGATTTATGGAATGGTTAAAAGTGCATGAAAATGGCCAATTTACTCACTCTGAGTTCTCAAAAAGCGTTTCTTCACCCCGGGAAGGTAATTAAATACCATTTGGAGGCATTTAATGTTCGAGCAAAAACAGCTGATTTTCGACAAAAGAGATAACACCCCCCCATTACGTCATGCTTCAAAAATGTGGAAAATGGTCCGTTTTCAAATGTTTTATTTTTGAACGTCAGTTCACATTTGTAGGTGGATCATCAGTGTTAGAGCTAAAATTAGCATGTTTAAAGTGATTTTCATGCTTCCAGGGGCTCGGGAAGTGAATTAAATACCATTTGGAGGCATTTAATGTTCAAGCAAAAACGGCTGATTTTCGACAAAAGAGATAACACCCCCCCATTACGTCATGCTTCAGAAATGTGTAAAATGGTCCGTTTTCAAATGTTTTATTTTTGAACGTCAGTTCACATTTGTAGGTGGATCATCAGTGTTAGAGCTAAAATTAGCATGTTTAAAGTGATTTTCATGCTTCCAGGGGCTCTGGAAGTGAATTAAATACCATTTGGAGGCATTTAATGTTCAAGCAAAAATAGCTGATTTTCGACAAAAGAGATAACACCCCCCCCATTACGTCATGCTTCAGAAATGTGTAAAATGGTCCATTTTCAAATGTTTTATTTTTGAACGTCAGTTCACATTTGTAGGTGGATCATCAGTGTTAGAGCTAAAATTAGCATGTTTAAAGTGATTTTCATGCTTCCAGGGGCCCTAAACACAAGATTTATGGAATGGTTAAAAGTGCATGAAAATGGCCAATTTACTCACTCTGAGTTCTCAAAAAGCGTTTCTTCACCCCGGGAAGGTAATTAAATACCATTTGGAGGCATTTAATGTTCGAGCAAAAACAGCTGATTTTCGACAAAAGAGATAACACCCCCCCATTACATCATGCTTCAAAAATGTGGAAAATGGTCCGTTTTCAAATGTTTTATTTTTGAACGTCAGTTCACATTTGTAGGTGGATCATCAGTGTTAGAGCTAAAATTAGCATGTTTAAAGTGATTTTCATGCTTCCAGGGGCTCGGGAAGTGAATTAAATACCATTTGGAGGCATTTAATGTTCAAGCAAAAACGGCTGATTTTCGACAAAAGAGATAACACCCCCCCATTACGTCATGCTTCAGAAATGTGGAAAATGGTCCGTTTTCAAATGTTTTATTTTTGAACGTCAGTTCACATTTGTAGGTGGATCATCAGTGTTAGAGCTAAAATTAGCATGTTTAAAGTGATTTTCATGCTTCCAGGGGCCCTAAACACAAGATTTATGGAATGGGTAAAAGTGCATGAAAATGGCCAATTTACTCACTCTGAGTTCTCAAAAAGGGTTTCTTCACCCCGGGAAGTGAATTAAATACCATTTGGAGGCATTTAATGTTCGAGCAAAAACGGCTGATTTTCGACAAAAGAGATAACACCCCCCCATTACGTCATGCTTCAGAAATGTGGAAAATGGTCCGTTTTCAAATGTTTTATTTTTGAACGTCAGTTCACATTTGTAGGTGGATCATCAGTGTTAGAGCTAAAATGAGCGTGTTTAAAGTGATTTTCATGCTTCCACGGGCCCTAAACACAAGATTTATGGAATGGTTAAAAGTGCATGAAAATGGCCAATTTACTCACTCTGAGTTCTCAAAAAGGGTTTCTTCACCCCGGGAAGTGAATTAAATGCTATTTGGAGGCATTTAATGTTCAAGCAAAAACAGCTGATTTTCGACAAAAGAGATAACACCCCCCATTACGTCATGCTTCAGAAATGTGGAAAATGGTCCGTTTTCAAATGTTTTATTTTTGAACGTCAGTTCACATTTGTAGGTGGATCATCAGTGTTAGAGCTAAAATTAGCATGTTTAAAGTGATTTTCATGCTTCCAGGGGCTCGGGAAGTGAATTAAATACCATTTGGAGGCATTTAATGTTCAAGCAAAAACGGCTGATTTTCGACAAAAGAGATAACACCCCCCCATTACGTCATGCTTCAGAAATGTGGAAAATGGTCCGTTTTCAAATGTTTTATTTTTGAACGTCAGTTCACATTTGTAGGTGGATCATCAGTGTTAGAGCTAAAATTAGCATGTTTAAAGTGATTTTCATGCTTCCAGGGGCCCTAAACACAAGATTTATGGAATGGTTAAAAGTGCATGAAAATGGCCAATTTACTCACTCTGAGTTCTCAAAAAGGGTTTCTTCACCCCCGGGAAGTTAATTAAATACCATTTGGAGGCATTTACTGTTCGAGCAAAAACGGCTGATTTTCGACAAAAGAGATAACACCCCCCCATTACGTCATGCTTCAGAAATGTGGAAAATGGTCCGTTTTCAAATGTTTTATTTTTGAACGTCAGTTCACATTTGTAGGTGGATCATCAGTGTTAGAGCTAAAATTAGCATGTTTAAAGTGATTTTCATGCTTCCAGGGGCTCTGGAAGTGAATTAAATACCATTTGGAGGCATTTAATGTTCAAGCAAAAACAGCTGATTTTCGACAAAAGAGATAACACCCCCCCATTACGTCATGCTTCAGAAATGTGTAAAATGGTCCGTTTTCAAATGTTTTATTTTTGAACGTCAGTTCACATTTGTAGGTGGGTCATCAGTGTTAGAGCTAAAATTAGCATGTTTAAAGTGATTTTCATGCTTCCAGGGGCCCTAAACACAAGATTCATGGAATGGTTAAAAGTGCATGAAAATGACCAATTTACTCACTCTGAGTTCTCAAAAAGCGTTTCTTCACCCCGGGAAGGTAATTAAATACCATTTGGAGGCATTAAATGTTCGAGCAAAAACAGCTGATTTTCGACAAAAGAGATAACACCCCCCCATTACGTCATGCTTCAAAAATGTGGAAAATGGTCCGTTTTCAAATGTTTTATTTTTGAACGTCAGTTCACATTTGTAGGTGGATCATCAGTGTTAGAGCTAAAATTAGCATGTTTAAAGTGATTTTCATGCTTCCAGGGGCTCGGGAAGTGAATTAAATACCATTTGGAGGCATTTAATGTTCAAGCAAAAACGGCTGATTTTCGACAAAAGAGATAACACCCCCCCATTACGTCATGCTTCAGAAATGTGTAAAATGGTCCGTTTTCAAATGTTTTATTTTTGAACGTCAGTTCACATTTGTAGGTGGATCATCAGTGTTAGAGCTAAAATTAGCATGTTTAAAGTGATTTTCATGCTTCCAGGGGCCCTAAACACAAGATTTATGGAATGGTTAAAAGTGCATGAAAATGGCCAATTTACTCACTCTGAGTTCTCAAAAAGCGTTTCTTCACCCCGGGAAGGTAATTAAATACCATTTGGAGGCATTTAATGTTCGAGCAAAAACAGCTGATTTTCGAAAAAAGAGATAACACCCCCCCATTATGTCATGCTTCAAAAATGTGGAAAATGGTCCGTTTTCAAATGTTTTATTTTTGAACGTCAGTTCACATTTGTAGGTGGATCATCAGTGTTAGAGCTAAAATTAGCATGTTTAAAGTGATTTTCATGCTTCCAGGGGCTCGGGAAGTGAATTAAATACCATTTGGAGGCATTTAATGTTCAAGCAAAAACGGCTGATTTTCGACAAAAGAGATAACACCCCCCCATTACGTCATGCTTCAGAAATGTGGAAAATGGTCCGTTTTCAAATGTTTTATTTTTGAACGTCAGTTCACATTTGTAGGTGGATCATCAGTGTTAGAGCTAAAATTAGCATGTTTAAAGTGATTTTCATGCTTCCAGGGGCCCTAAACACAAGATTTATGGAATGGGTAAAAGTGCATGAAAATGGCCAATTTACTCACTCTGAGTTCTCAAAAAGGGTTTCTTCACCCCCGGGAAGTTAATTAAATACCATTTGGAGGCATTTACTGTTCGAGCAAAAACGGCTGATTTTCGACAAAAGAGATAACACCCCCCCATTACGTCATGCTTCAGAAATGTGGAAAATGGTCCGTTTTCAAATGTTTTATTTTTGAACGTCAGTTCACATTTGTAGGTGGATCATCAGTGTTAGAGCTAAAATTAGCATGTTTAAAGTGATTTTCATGCTTCCAGGGGCTCGGGAAGTGAATTAAATACCATTTGGAGGCATTTAATGTTCAAGCAAAAACAGCTGATTTTCGACAAAAGAGATAACACCCCCCACATTACGTCATGCTTCAGAAATGTGTAAAATGGTCCGTTTTCAAATGTTTTATTTTTGAATGTCAGTTCACATTTGTAGGTGGATCATCAGTGTTAGAGCTAAAATTAGCATGTTTAAAGTGATTTTCATGCTTTCAGGGGCCCTAAACACAAGATTTATGGAATGGTTAAAAGTGCATGAAAATGGCCAATTTACTCACTCTGAGTTCTCAAAAAGCGTTTCTTCACCCCGGGAAGGTAATTAAATACCATTTGGAGGCATTAAATGTTCGAGCAAAAACAGCTGATTTTCGACAAAAGAGATAACACCCCCCATTACGTCATGCTTCAAAAATGTGGAAAATGGTCCGTTTTCAAATGTTTTATTTTTGAACGTCAGTTCACATTTGTAGGTGGATCATCAGTGTTAGAGCTAAAATTAGCATGTTTAAAGTGATTTTCATGCTTCCAGGGGCTCGGGAAGTGAATTAAATACCATTTGGAGGCATTTAATGTTCAAGCAAAAACGGCTGATTTTCGACAAAAGAGATAACACCCCCCCATTACGTCATGCTTCAGAAATGTGTAAAATGGTCCGTTTTCAAATGTTTTATTTTTGAACGTCAGTTCACATTTGTAGGTGGATCATCAGTGTTAGAGCTAAAATTAGCATGTTTAAAGTGATTTTCATGCTTTCAGGGGCCCTAAACACAAGATTTATGGAATGGTTAAAAGTGCATGAAAATGGCCAATTTACTCACTCTGAGTTCTCAAAAAGCGTTTCTTCACCCCGGGAAGGTAATTAAATACCATTTGGAGGCATTTAATGTTCGAGCAAAAACAGCTGATTTTCGACAAAAGAGATAACACCCCCCCATTACGTCATGCTTCAAAAATGTGGAAAATGGTCCGTTTTCAAATGTTTTATTTTTGAACGTCAGTTCACATTTGTAGGTGGATCATCAGTGTTAGAGCTAAAATTAGCATGTTTAAAGTGATTTTCATGCTTCCAGGGGCTCGGGAAGTGAATTAAATACCATTTGGAGGCATTTAATGTTCAAGCAAAAACGGCTGATTTTCGACAAAAGAGATAACACCCCCCCATTACGTCATGCTTCAGAAATGTGGAAAATGGTCCATTTTCAAATGTTTTATTTTTGAACGTCAGTTCACATTTGTAAGTGGATCATCAGTGTTAGAGCTAAAATTAGCATGTTTAAAGTGATTTTTATGCTTCCAGGGGCCCTAAACACAAGATTTATGGAATGGTTAAAAGTGCATGAAAATGGCCAATTTACTCACTCTGAGTTCTCAAAAAGGGTTTCTTCACCCCGGGAAGTGAATTAAATACCATTTGGAGGCATTTAATGTTCGAGCAAAAACGGCTGATTTTCGACAAAAGAGATAACACCCCCCCATTACGTCATGCTTCAGAAATGTGGAAAATGGTCCGTTTTCAAATGTTTTATTTTTGAACGTCAGTTCACATTTGTAGGTGGATCATCAGTGTTAGAGCTAAAATTAGCGTGTTTAAAGTGATTTTCATGCTTCCACGGGCCCTAAACACAAGATTTATGGAATGGTTAAAAGTGCATGAAAATGGCCAATTTACTCACTCTGAGTTCTCAAAAAGGGTTTCTTCACCCCGGGAAGTGAATTAAATGCTATTTGGAGGCATTTAATGTTCAAGCAAAAACAGCTGATTTTCGACAAAAGAGATAACACCCCCCATTACGTCATGCTTCAGAAATGTGGAAAATGGTCCGTTTTCAAATGTTTTATTTTTGAACGTCAGTTCACATTTGTAGGTGGATCATCAGTGTTAGAGCTAAAATTAGCATGTTTAAAGTGATTTTCATGCTTCCAGGGGCCCTAAACACAAGATTTATGGAATGGTTAAAAGTGCATGAAAATGGCCAATTTACTCACTCTGAGTTCTCAAAAAGGGTTTCTTCACCCCCGGGAAGTTAATTAAATACCATTTGGAGGCATTTAATGTTCAAGCAAAAACAGCTGATTTTCGACAAAAGAGATAACACCCCCCCATTACGTCATGCTTCAGAAATGTGTAAAATGGTCCGTTTTCAAATGTTTTATTTTTGAACGTCAGTTCACATTTGTAGGTGGATCATCAGTGTTAGAGCTAAAATTAGCATGTTTAAAGCGATTTTCATGCTTCCAGGGGCCCTAAACACAAGATTTATGGAATGGTTAAAAGTGCATGAAAATGGCCAATTTACTCACTCTGAGTTCTCAAAAAGCGTTTCTTCACCCCGGGAAGGTAATTAAATACCATTTGGAGGCATTTAATGTTCGAGCAAAAACAGCTGATTTTCGACAAAAGAGATAACACCCCCCCATTACGTCATGCTTCAAAAATGTGGAAAATGGTCCGTTTTCAAATGTTTTATTTTTGAACGTCAGTTCACATTTGTAGGTGGATCATCAGTGTTAGAGCTAAAATTAGCATGTTTAAAGTGATTTTCATGCTTCCAGGGGCTCGGGAAGTGAATTAAATACCATTTGGAGGCATTTAATGTTCAAGCAAAAACGGCTGATTTTCGACAAAAGAGATAACACCCCCCCATTACGTCATGCTTCAGAAATGTGGAAAATGGTCCATTTTCAAATGTTTTATTTTTGAACGTCAGTTCACATTTGTAAGTGGATCATCAGTGTTAGAGCTAAAATTAGCATGTTTAAAGTGATTTTTATGCTTCCAGGGGCCCTAAACACAAGATTTATGGAATGGTTAAAAGTGCATGAAAATGGCCAATTTACTCACTCTGAGTTCTCAAAAAGGGTTTCTTCACCCCGGGAAGTGAATTAAATACCATTTGGAGGCATTTAATGTTCGAGCAAAAACGGCTGATTTTCGACAAAAGAGATAACACCCCCCCATTACGTCATGCTTCAGAAATGTGGAAAATGGTCCGTTTTCAAATGTTTTATTTTTGAACGTCAGTTCACATTTGTAGGTGGATCATCAGTGTTAGAGCTAAAATTAGCGTGTTTAAAGTGATTTTCATGCTTCCACGGGCCCTAAACACAAGATTTATGGAATGGTTAAAAGTGCATGAAAATGGCCAATTTACTCACTCTGAGTTCTCAAAAAGGGTTTCTTCACCCCGGGAAGTGAATTAAATGCTATTTGGAGGCATTTAATGTTCAAGCAAAAACAGCTGATTTTCGACAAAAGAGATAACACCCCCCATTACGTCATGCTTCAGAAATGTGGAAAATGGTCCGTTTTCAAATGTTTTATTTTTGAACGTCAGTTCACATTTGTAGGTGGATCATCAGTGTTAGAGCTAAAATTAGCATGTTTAAAGTGATTTTCATGCTTCCAGGGGCCCTAAACACAAGATTTATGGAATGGTTAAAAGTGCATGAAAATGGCCAATTTACTCACTCTGAGTTCTCAAAAAGGGTTTCTTCACCCCCGGGAAGTTAATTAAATACCATTTGGAGGCATTTAATGTTCAAGCAAAAACAGCTGATTTTCGACAAAAGAGATAACACCCCCCCATTACGTCATGCTTCAGAAATGTGTAAAATGGTCCGTTTTCAAATGTTTTATTTTTGAACGTCAGTTCACATTTGTAGGTGGATCATCAGTGTTAGAGCTAAAATTAGCATGTTTAAAGTGATTTTCATGCTTCCAGGGGCCCTAAACACAAGATTTATGGAATGGTTAAAAGTGCATGAAAATGGCCAATTTACTCACTCTGAGTTCTCAAAAAGCGTTTCTTCACCCCGGGAAGGTAATTAAATACCATTTGGAGGCATTAAATGTTCGAGCAAAAACAGCTGATTTTCGACAAAAGAGATAACACCCCCCATTACGTCATGCTTCAAAAATGTGGAAAATGGTCCGTTTTCAAATGTTTTATTTTTGAACGTCAGTTCACATTTGTAGGTGGATCATCAGTGTTAGAGCTAAAATTAGCATGTTTAAAGTGATTTTCATGCTTCCAGGGGCTCGGGAAGTGAATTAAATACCATTTGGAGGCATTTAATGTTCAAGCAAAAACGGCTGATTTTCGACAAAAGAGATAACACCCCCCCATTACGTCATGCTTCAGAAATGTGTAAAATGGTCCGTTTTCAAATGTTTTATTTTTGAACGTCAGTTCACATTTGTAGGTGGATCATCAGTGTTAGAGCTAAAATTAGCATGTTTAAAGTGATTTTCATGCTTCCAGGGGCCCTAAACACAAGATTTATGGAATGGTTAAAAGTGCATGAAAATGGCCAATTTACTCACTCTGAGTTCTCAAAAAGCGTTTCTTCACCCCGGGAAGGTAATTAAATACCATTTGGAGGCATTTAATGTTCGAGCAAAAACAGCTGATTTTCGACAAAAGAGATAACACCCCCCAATTACGTCATGCTTCAAAAATGTGGAAAATGGTCCGTTTTCAAATGTTTTATTTTTGAACGTCAGTTCACATTTGTAGGTGGATCATCAGTGTTAGAGCTAAAATTAGCATGTTTAAAGTGATTTTCATGCTTCCAGGGGCTCGGGAAGTGAATTAAATACCATTTGGAGGCATTTAATGTTCAAGCAAAAACGGCTGATTTTCGACAAAAGAGATAACACCCCCCCATTACGTCATGCTTCAGAAATGTGGAAAATGGTCCATTTTCAAATGTTTTATTTTTGAACGTCAGTTCACATTTGTAAGTGGATCATCAGTGTTAGAGCTAAAATTAGCATGTTTAAAGTGATTTTCATGCTTCCAGGGGCCCTAAACACAAGATTTATGGAATGGTTAAAAGTGCATGAAAATGGCCAATTTACTCACTCTGAGTTCTCAAAAAGGGTTTCTTCACCCCGGGAAGTGAATTAAATACCATTTGGAGGCATTTAATGTTCGAGCAAAAACGGCTGATTTTCGACAAAAGAGATAACACCCCCCCCCATTACGTCATGCTTCAGAAATGTGGAAAATGGTCCGTTTTCAAATGTTTTATTTTTGAACGTCAGTTAACATTTGTAGGTGGATCATCAGTGTTAGAGCTAAAATTAGCGTGTTTAAAGTGATTTTCATGCTTCCACGGGCCCTAAACACAAGATTTATGGAATGGTTAAAAGTGCATGAAAATGGCCAATTTACTCACTCTGAGTTCTCAAAAAGGGTTTCTTCACCCCGGGAAGTGAATTAAATGCTATTTGGAGGCATTTAATGTTCAAGCAAAAACAGCTGATTTTCGACAAAAGAGATAACACCCCCCATTACGTCATGCTTCAGAAATGTGGAAAATGGTCCGTTTTCAAATGTTTTATTTTTGAACGTCAGTTCACATTTGTAGGTGGATCATCAGTGTTAGAGCTAAAATTAGCATGTTTAAAGTGATTTTCATGCTTCCAGGGGCTCGGGAAGTGAATTAAATACCATTTGGAGGCATTTAATGTTCAAGCAAAAACGGCTGATTTTCGACAAAAGAGATAACACCCCCCCATTACGTCATGCTTCAGAAATGTGGAAAATGGTCCGTTTTCAAATGTTTTATTTTTGAACGTCAGTTCACATTTGTAGGTGGATCATCAGTGTTAGAGCTAAAATTAGCATGTTTAAAGTGATTTTCATGCTTCCAGGGGCCCTAAACACAAGATTTATGGAATGGTTAAAAGTGCATGAAAATGGCCAATTTACTCACTCTGAGTTCTCAAAAAGGGTTTCTTCACCCCCGGGAAGTTAATTAAATACCATTTGGAGGCATTTACTGTTCGAGCAAAAACGGCAGATTTTCGACAAAAGAGATAACACCCCCCCATTACGTCATGCTTCAGAAATGTGGAAAATGGTCCGTTTTCAAATGTTTTATTTTTGAACGTCAGTTCACATTTGTAGGTGGATCATCAGTGTTAGAGCTAAAATTAGCATGTTTAAAGTGATTTTCATGCTTCCAGGGGCTCTGGAAGTGAATTAAATACCATTTGGAGGCATTTAATGTTCAAGCAAAAACAGCTGATTTTCGACAAAAGAGATAACACCCCCCCCATTACGTCATGCTTCAGAAATGTGTAAAATGGTCCATTTTCAAATGTTTTATTTTTGAACGTCAGTTCACATTTGTAGGTGGATCATCAGTGTTAGAGCTAAAATTAGCATGTTTAAAGTGATTTTCATGCTTCCAGGGGCCCTAAACACAAGATTTATGGAATGGTTAAAAGTGCATGAAAATGGCCAATTTACTCACTCTGAGTTCTCAAAAAGCGTTTCTTCACCCCGGGAAGGTAATTAAATACCATTTGGAGGCATTTACTGTTCGAGCAAAAACGGCTGATTTTCGACAAAAGAGATAACACCCCCCCATTACGTCATGCTTCAGAAATGTGGAAAATGGTCCGTTTTCAAATGTTTTATTTTTGAACGTCAGTTCACATTTGTAGGTGGATCATCAGTGTTAGAGCTAAAATTAGCATGTTTAAAGTGATTTTCATGCTTCCAGGGGCTCGGGAAGTGAATTAAATACCATTTGGAGGCATTTAATGTTCAAGCAAAAACAGCTGATTTTCGACAAAAGAGATAACACCCCCCACATTACGTCATGCTTCAGAAATGTGTAAAATGGTCCGTTTTCAAATGTTTTATTTTTGAACGTCAGTTCACATTTGTAGGTGGATCATCAGTGTTAGAGCTAAAATTAGCATGTTTAAAGTGATTTTCATGCTTCCAGGGGCCCTAAACACAAGATTTATGGAATGGTTAAAAGTGCATGAAAATGGCCAATTTACTCACTCTGAGTTCTCAAAAAGCGTTTCTTCACCCCGGGAAGGTAATTAAATACCATTTGGAGGCATTTAATGTTCGAGCAAAAACAGCTGATTTTCGACAAAAGAGATAACACCCCCCCATTACGTCATGCTTCAAAAATGTGGAAAATGGTCCGTTTTCAAATGTTTTATTTTTGAACGTCAGTTCACATTTGTAGGTGGATCATCAGTGTTAGAGCTAAAATTAGCATGTTTAAAGTGATTTTCATGCTTCCAGGTGCTCGGGAAGTGAATTAAATACCATTTGGAGGCATTTAATGTTCAAGCAAAAACGGCTGATTTTCGACAAAAGAGATAACACCCCCCCATTACGTCATGCTTCAGAAATGTGTAAAATGGTCCGTTTTCAAATGTTTTATTTTTGAACGTCAGTTCACATTTGTAGGTGGATCATCAGTGTTAGAGCTAAAATTAGCATGTTTAAAGTGATTTTCATGCTTCCAGGGGCCCTAAACACAAGATTTATGGAATGGTTAAAAGTGCATGAAAATGGCCAATTTACTCACTCTGAGTTCTCAAAAAGCGTTTCTTCACCCCGGGAAGGTAATTAAATACCATTTGGAGGCATTTAATGTTCGAGCAAAAACAGCTGATTTTCGACAAAAGAGATAACACCCCCCCATTACGTCATGCTTCAAAAATGTGGAAAATGGTCCGTTTTCAAATGTTTTATTTTTGAACGTCAGTTCACATTTGTAGGTGGATCATCAGTGTTAGAGCTAAAATTAGCGTGTTTAAAGTGATTTTCATGCTTCCACGGGCCCTAAACACAAGATTTATGGAATGGTTAAAAGTGCATGAAAATGGCCAATTTACTCACTCTGAGTTCTCAAAAAGGGTTTCTTCACCCCGGGAAGTGAATTAAATGCTATTTGGAGGCATTTAATGTTCAAGCAAAAACAGCTGATTTTCGACAAAAGAGATAACACCCCCCCATTACGTCATGCTTCAGAAATGTGGAAAATGGTCCGTTTTCAAATGTTTTATTTTTGAACGTCAGTTCACATTTGTAGGTGGATCATCAGTGTTAGAGCTAAAATTAGCATGTTTAAAGTGATTTTCATGCTTCCAGGGGCTCGGGAAGTGAATTAAATACCATTTGGAGGCATTTAATGTTCAAGCAAAAACAGCTGATTTTCGACAAAAGAGATAACACCCCCCACATTACGTCATGCTTCAGAAATGTGTAAAATGGTCCGTTTTCAAATGTTTTATTTTTGAACGTCAGTTCACATTTGTAGGTGGATCATCAGTGTTAGAGCTAAAATTAGCATGTTTAAAGTGATTTTCATGCTTCCAGGGGCCCTAAACACAAGATTTATGGAATGGTTAAAAGTGCATGAAAATGGCCAATTTACTCACTCTGAGTTCTCAAAAAGCGTTTCTTCACCCCGGGAAGGTAATTAAATACCATTTGGAGGCATTTAATGTTCGAGCAAAAACAGCTGATTTTCGACAAAAGAGATAACACCCCCCCATTACGTCATGCTTCAAAAATGTGGAAAATGGTCCGTTTTCAAATGTTTTATTTTTGAACGTCAGTTCACATTTGTAGGTGGATCATCAGTGTTAGAGCTAAAATTAGCATGTTTAAAGTGATTTTCATGCTTCCAGGGGCTCGGGAAGTGAATTAAATACCATTTGGAGGCATTTAATGTTCAAGCAAAAACGGCTGATTTTCGACAAAAGAGATAACACCCCCCCATTACGTCATGCTTCAGAAATGTGGAAAATGGTCCGTTTTCAAATGTTTTATTTTTGAACGTCAGTTCACATTTGTAGGTGGATCATCAGTGTTAGAGCTAAAATTAGCATGTTTAAAGTGATTTTCATGCTTCCAGGGGCCCTAAACACAAGATTTATGGAATGGTTAAAAGTGCATGAAAATGGCCAATTTACTCACTCTGAGTTCTCAAAAAGCGTTTCTTCACCCCGGGAAGGTAATTAAATACCATTTGGAGGCATTTAATGTTCGAGCAAAAACAGCTGATTTTCGACAAAAGAGATAACACCCCCCCATTACGTCATGCTTCAAAAATGTGGAAAATGGTCCGTTTTCAAATGTTTTATTTTTGAACGTCAGTTCACATTTGTAGGTGGATCATCAGTGTTAGAGCTAAAATTAGCATGTTTAAATTGATTTTCATGCTTCCAGGGGCTCGGGAAGTGAATTAAATACCATTTGGAGGCATTTAATGTTCAAGCAAAAACGGCTGATTTTCGACAAAAGAGATAACACCCCCCCATTACGTCATGCTTCAGAAATGTGGAAAATGGTCCGTTTTCAAATGTTTTATTTTTGAACGTCAGTTCACATTTGTAGGTGGATCATCAGTGTTAGAGCTAAAATTACCGTGTTTAAAGTGATTTTCATGCTTCCACGGGCCCTAAACACAAGATTTATGGAATGGTTAAAAGTGCATGAAAATGGCCAATTTACTCACTCTGAGTTCTCAAAAAGGGTTTCTTCACCCCGGGAAGTGAATTAAATGCTATTTGGAGGCATTTAATGTTCAAGCAAAAACAGCTGATTTTCGACAAAAGAGATAACACCCCCCATTACGTCATGCTTCAGAAATGTGGAAAATGGTCCGTTTTCAAATGTTTTATTTTTGAACGTCAGTTCACATTTGTAGGTGGATCATCAGTGTTAGAGCTAAAATTAGCATGTTTAAAGTGATTTTCATGCTTCCAGGGGCTCGGGAAGTGAATTAAATACCATTTGGAGGCATTTAATGTTCAAGCAAAAACGGCTGATTTTCGACAAAAGAGATAACACCCCCCCATTATGTCATGCTTCAGAAATGTGGAAAATGGTCCGTTTTCAAATGTTTTATTTTTGAACGTTAGTTCACATTTGTAGGTGGATCATCAGTGTTAGAGCTAAAATTAGCATGTTTAAAGTGATTTTCATGCTTCCAGGGGCCCTAAACACAAGATTTATGGAATGGTTAAAAGTGCATGAAAATGGCCAATTTACTCACTCTGAGTTCTCAAAAAGGGTTTCTTCACCCCCGGGAAGTTAATTAAATACCATTTGGAGGCATTTACTGTTCGAGCAAAAACGGCTGATTTTCGACAAAAGAGATAACACCCCCCCATTACGTCATGCTTCAGAAATGTGGAAAATGGTCCGAATTCAAATGTTTTATTTTTGAACGTCAGTTCACATTTGTAGGTGGATCATCAGTGTTAGAGCTAAAATTAGCATGTTTAAAGTGATTTTCATGCTTCCAGGGGCTCGGGAAGTGAATTAAATACCATTTGGAGGCATTTAATGTTCAAGCAAAAACGGCTGATTTTCGACAAAAGAGATAACACCCCCCCATTACGTCATGCTTCAGAAATGTGGAAAATGGTCCGTTTTCAAATGTTTTATTTTTGAACGTCAGTTCACATTTGTAGGTGGATCATCAGTGTTAGAGCTAAAATTAGCGTGTTTAAAGTGATTTTCATGCTTCCACGGGCCCTAAACACAAGATTTATGGAATGGTTAAAAGTGCATGAAAATGGCCAATTTACTCACTCTGAGTTCTCAAAAAGGGTTTCTTCACCCCGGGAAGTGAATTAAATGCTATTTGGAGGCATTTAATGTTCAAGCAAAAACAGCTGATTTTCGACAAAAGAGATAACACCCCTCATTACGTCATGCTTCAGAAATGTGGAAAATGGTCCGTTTTCAAATGTTTTATTTTTGAACGTCAGTTCACATTTGTAGGTGGATCATCAGTGTTAGAGCTAAAATTAGCATGTTTAAAGTGATTTTCATGCTTCCAGGGGCTCGGGAAGTGAATTAAATACCATTTGGAGGCATTTAATGTTCAAGCAAAAACGGCTGATTTTCGACAAAAGATATAACACCCCCCCCCATTACGTCATGCTTCAGAAATGTGTAAAATGGTCCGTTTTCAAATGTTTTATTTTTGAACGTCAGTTCACATTTGTAGGTGGATCATCAGTGTTAGAGCTAAAATTAGCATGTTTAAAGTGATTTTCATGCTTCCAGGGGCCCTAAACACAAGATTTATGGAATGGTTAAAAGTGCATGAAAATGGCCAATTTACTCACTCTGAGTTCTCAAAAAGCGTTTCTTCACCCCGGGAAGGTAATTAAATACCATTTGGAGGCATTTAATGTTCGAGCAAAAACAGCTGATTTTCGACAAAAGAGATAACACCCCCCCATTACGTCATGCTTCAAAAATGTGGAAAATGGTCAGTTTTCAAATGTTTTATTTTTGAACGTCAGTTCACATTTGTAGGTGGATCATCAGTGTTAGAGCTAAAATTAGCATGTTTAAAGTGATTTTCATGCTTCCAGGGGCTCGGGAAGTGAATTAAATACCATTTGGAGGCATTTAATGTTCAAGCAAAAACGGCTGATTTTCGACAAAAGAGATAACACCCCCCCATTACGTCATGCTTCAGAAATGTGGAAAATGGTCCGTTTTCAAATGTTTTATTTTTGAACGTCAGTTCACATTTGTAGGTGGATCATCAGTGTTAGAGCTAAAATTAGCGTGTTTAAAGTGATTTTCATGCTTCCACGGGCCCTAAACACAAGATTTATGGAATGGTTAAAAGTGCATGAAAATGGCCAATTTACTCACTCTGAGTTCTCAAAAAGGGTTTCTTCACCCCGGGAAGTGAATTAAATGCTATTTGGAGGCATTTAATGTTCAAGCAAAAACAGCTGATTTTCGACAAAAGAGATAACACCCCCCATTACGTCATGCTTCAGAAATGTGGAAAATGGTCCGTTTTCAAATGTTTTATTTTTGAACGTCAGTTCACATTTGTAGGTGGATCATCAGTGTTAGAGCTAAAATTAGCATGTTTAAAGTGATTTTCATGCTTCCAGGGGCTCGGGAAGTGAATTAAATACCATTTGGAGGCATTTAATGTTCAAGCAAAAACGGCTGATTTTCGACAAAAGAGATAACACCCCCCCATTACGTCATGCTTCAGAAATGTGGAAAATGGTCCGTTTTCAAATGTTTTATTTTTGAACGTCAGTTCACATTTGTAGGTGGATCATCAGTGTTAGAGCTAAAATTAGCGTGTTTAAAGTGATTTTCATGCTTCCAGGGGCCCTAAACACAAGATTTATGGAATGGTTAAAAGTGCATGAAAATGGCCAATTTACTCACTCTGAGTTCTCAAAAAGGGTTTCTTCACCCCCGGGAAGTTAATTAAATACCATTTGGAGGCATTTACTGTTCGAGCAAAAACGGCTGATTTTCGACAAAAGAGATAACACCCCCCCATTACGTCATGCTTCAGAAATGTGGAAAATGGTCCGTTTTCAAATGTTTTATTTTTGAACGTCAGTTCACATTTGTAGGTGGATCATCAGTGTTAGAGCTAAAATTAGCATGTTTAAAGTGATTTTCATGCTTCCAGGGGCCCTAAACACAAGATTTATGGAATGGTTAAAAGTGCATGAAAATGGCCAATTTACTCACTCTGAGTTCTCAAAAAGGGTTTCTTCACCCCCGGGAAGTTAATTAAATACCATTTGGAGGCATTTAATGTTCAAGCAAAAACAGCTGATTTTCGACAAAAGAGATAACACCCCCCCATTACGTCATGCTTCAGAAATGTGTAAAATGGTCCGTTTTCAAATGTTTTATTTTTGAACGTCAGTTCACATTTGTAGGTGGATCATCAGTGTTAGAGCTAAAATTAGCATGTTTAAAGCGATTTTCATGCTTCCAGGGGCCCTAAACACAAGATTTATGGAATGGTTAAAAGTGCATGAAAATGGCCAATTTACTCACTCTGAGTTCTCAAAAAGCGTTTCTTCACCCCGGGAAGGTAATTAAATACCATTTGGAGGCATTTAATGTTCGAGCAAAAACAGCTGATTTTCGACAAAAGAGATAACACCCCCCCATTACGTCATGCTTCAAAAATGTGGAAAATGGTCCGTTTTCAAATGTTTTATTTTTGAACGTCAGTTCACATTTGTAGGTGGATCATCAGTGTTAGAGCTAAAATTAGCATGTTTAAAGTGATTTTCATGCTTCCAGGGGCTCGGGAAGTGAATTAAATACCATTTGGAGGCATTTAATGTTCAAGCAAAAACGGCTGATTTTCGACAAAAGAGATAACACCCCCCCATTACGTCATGCTTCAGAAATGTGGAAAATGGTCCATTTTCAAATGTTTTATTTTTGAACGTCAGTTCACATTTGTAAGTGGATCATCAGTGTTAGAGCTAAAATTAGCATGTTTAAAGTGATTTTTATGCTTCCAGGGGCCCTAAACACAAGATTTATGGAATGGTTAAAAGTGCATGAAAATGGCCAATTTACTCACTCTGAGTTCTCAAAAAGGGTTTCTTCACCCCGGGAAGTGAATTAAATACCATTTGGAGGCATTTAATGTTCGAGCAAAAACGGCTGATTTTCGACAAAAGAGATAACACCCCCCCATTACGTCATGCTTCAGAAATGTGGAAAATGGTCCGTTTTCAAATGTTTTATTTTTGAACGTCAGTTCACATTTGTAGGTGGATCATCAGTGTTAGAGCTAAAATTAGCGTGTTTAAAGTGATTTTCATGCTTCCACGGGCCCTAAACACAAGATTTATGGAATGGTTAAAAGTGCATGAAAATGGCCAATTTACTCACTCTGAGTTCTCAAAAAGGGTTTCTTCACCCCGGGAAGTGAATTAAATGCTATTTGGAGGCATTTAATGTTCAAGCAAAAACAGCTGATTTTCGACAAAAGAGATAACACCCCCCATTACGTCATGCTTCAGAAATGTGGAAAATGGTCCGTTTTCAAATGTTTTATTTTTGAACGTCAGTTCACATTTGTAGGTGGATCATCAGTGTTAGAGCTAAAATTAGCATGTTTAAAGTGATTTTCATGCTTCCAGGGGCCCTAAACACAAGATTTATGGAATGGTTAAAAGTGCATGAAAATGGCCAATTTACTCACTCTGAGTTCTCAAAAAGGGTTTCTTCACCCCCGGGAAGTTAATTAAATACCATTTGGAGGCATTTAATGTTCAAGCAAAAACAGCTGATTTTCGACAAAAGAGATAACACCCCCCCATTACGTCATGCTTCAGAAATGTGTAAAATGGTCCGTTTTCAAATGTTTTATTTTTGAACGTCAGTTCACATTTGTAGGTGGATCATCAGTGTTAGAGCTAAAATTAGCATGTTTAAAGTGATTTTCATGCTTCCAGGGGCCCTAAACACAAGATTTATGGAATGGTTAAAAGTGCATGAAAATGGCCAATTTACTCACTCTGAGTTCTCAAAAAGCGTTTCTTCACCCCGGGAAGGTAATTAAATACCATTTGGAGGCATTAAATGTTCGAGCAAAAACAGCTGATTTTCGACAAAAGAGATAACACCCCCCATTACGTCATGCTTCAAAAATGTGGAAAATGGTCCGTTTTCAAATGTTTTATTTTTGAACGTCAGTTCACATTTGTAGGTGGATCATCAGTGTTAGAGCTAAAATTAGCATGTTTAAAGTGATTTTCATGCTTCCAGGGGCTCGGGAAGTGAATTAAATACCATTTGGAGGCATTTAATGTTCAAGCAAAAACGGCTGATTTTCGACAAAAGAGATAACACCCCCCCATTACGTCATGCTTCAGAAATGTGTAAAATGGTCCGTTTTCAAATGTTTTATTTTTGAACGTCAGTTCACATTTGTAGGTGGATCATCAGTGTTAGAGCTAAAATTAGCATGTTTAAAGTGATTTTCATGCTTCCAGGGGCCCTAAACACAAGATTTATGGAATGGTTAAAAGTGCATGAAAATGGCCAATTTACTCACTCTGAGTTCTCAAAAAGCGTTTCTTCACCCCGGGAAGGTAATTAAATACCATTTGGAGGCATTTAATGTTCGAGCAAAAACAGCTGATTTTCGACAAAAGAGATAACACCCCCCAATTACGTCATGCTTCAAAAATGTGGAAAATGGTCCGTTTTCAAATGTTTTATTTTTGAACGTCAGTTCACATTTGTAGGTGGATCATCAGTGTTAGAGCTAAAATTAGCATGTTTAAAGTGATTTTCATGCTTCCAGGGGCTCGGGAAGTGAATTAAATACCATTTGGAGGCATTTAATGTTCAAGCAAAAACGGCTGATTTTCGACAAAAGAGATAACACCCCCCCATTACGTCATGCTTCAGAAATGTGGAAAATGGTCCATTTTCAAATGTTTTATTTTTGAACGTCAGTTCACATTTGTAAGTGGATCATCAGTGTTAGAGCTAAAATTAGCATGTTTAAAGTGATTTTCATGCTTCCAGGGGCCCTAAACACAAGATTTATGGAATGGTTAAAAGTGCATGAAAATGGCCAATTTACTCACTCTGAGTTCTCAAAAAGGGTTTCTTCACCCCGGGAAGTGAATTAAATACCATTTGGAGGCATTTAATGTTCGAGCAAAAACGGCTGATTTTCGACAAAAGAGATAACACCCCCCCCCATTACGTCATGCTTCAGAAATGTGGAAAATGGTCCGTTTTCAAATGTTTTATTTTTGAACGTCAGTTAACATTTGTAGGTGGATCATCAGTGTTAGAGCTAAAATTAGCGTGTTTAAAGTGATTTTCATGCTTCCACGGGCCCTAAACACAAGATTTATGGAATGGTTAAAAGTGCATGAAAATGGCCAATTTACTCACTCTGAGTTCTCAAAAAGGGTTTCTTCACCCCGGGAAGTGAATTAAATGCTATTTGGAGGCATTTAATGTTCAAGCAAAAACAGCTGATTTTCGACAAAAGAGATAACACCCCCCATTACGTCATGCTTCAGAAATGTGGAAAATGGTCCGTTTTCAAATGTTTTATTTTTGAACGTCAGTTCACATTTGTAGGTGGATCATCAGTGTTAGAGCTAAAATTAGCATGTTTAAAGTGATTTTCATGCTTCCAGGGGCTCGGGAAGTGAATTAAATACCATTTGGAGGCATTTAATGTTCAAGCAAAAACGGCTGATTTTCGACAAAAGAGATAACACCCCCCCATTACGTCATGCTTCAGAAATGTGGAAAATGGTCCGTTTTCAAATGTTTTATTTTTGAACGTCAGTTCACATTTGTAGGTGGATCATCAGTGTTAGAGCTAAAATTAGCATGTTTAAAGTGATTTTCATGCTTCCAGGGGCCCTAAACACAAGATTTATGGAATGGTTAAAAGTGCATGAAAATGGCCAATTTACTCACTCTGAGTTCTCAAAAAGGGTTTCTTCACCCCCGGGAAGTTAATTAAATACCATTTGGAGGCATTTACTGTTCGAGCAAAAACGGCAGATTTTCGACAAAAGAGATAACACCCCCCCATTACGTCATGCTTCAGAAATGTGGAAAATGGTCCGTTTTCAAATGTTTTATTTTTGAACGTCAGTTCACATTTGTAGGTGGATCATCAGTGTTAGAGCTAAAATTAGCATGTTTAAAGTGATTTTCATGCTTCCAGGGGCTCTGGAAGTGAATTAAATACCATTTGGAGGCATTTAATGTTCAAGCAAAAACAGCTGATTTTCGACAAAAGAGATAACACCCCCCCCATTACGTCATGCTTCAGAAATGTGTAAAATGGTCCATTTTCAAATGTTTTATTTTTGAACGTCAGTTCACATTTGTAGGTGGATCATCAGTGTTAGAGCTAAAATTAGCATGTTTAAAGTGATTTTCATGCTTCCAGGGGCCCTAAACACAAGATTTATGGAATGGTTAAAAGTGCATGAAAATGGCCAATTTACTCACTCTGAGTTCTCAAAAAGCGTTTCTTCACCCCGGGAAGGTAATTAAATACCATTTGGAGGCATTTACTGTTCGAGCAAAAACGGCTGATTTTCGACAAAAGAGATAACACCCCCCCATTACGTCATGCTTCAGAAATGTGGAAAATGGTCCGTTTTCAAATGTTTTATTTTTGAACGTCAGTTCACATTTGTAGGTGGATCATCAGTGTTAGAGCTAAAATTAGCATGTTTAAAGTGATTTTCATGCTTCCAGGGGCTCGGGAAGTGAATTAAATACCATTTGGAGGCATTTAATGTTCAAGCAAAAACAGCTGATTTTCGACAAAAGAGATAACACCCCCCACATTACGTCATGCTTCAGAAATGTGTAAAATGGTCCGTTTTCAAATGTTTTATTTTTGAACGTCAGTTCACATTTGTAGGTGGATCATCAGTGTTAGAGCTAAAATTAGCATGTTTAAAGTGATTTTCATGCTTCCAGGGGCCCTAAACACAAGATTTATGGAATGGTTAAAAGTGCATGAAAATGGCCAATTTACTCACTCTGAGTTCTCAAAAAGCGTTTCTTCACCCCGGGAAGGTAATTAAATACCATTTGGAGGCATTTAATGTTCGAGCAAAAACAGCTGATTTTCGACAAAAGAGATAACACCCCCCCATTACGTCATGCTTCAAAAATGTGGAAAATGGTCCGTTTTCAAATGTTTTATTTTTGAACGTCAGTTCACATTTGTAGGTGGATCATCAGTGTTAGAGCTAAAATTAGCATGTTTAAAGTGATTTTCATGCTTCCAGGTGCTCGGGAAGTGAATTAAATACCATTTGGAGGCATTTAATGTTCAAGCAAAAACGGCTGATTTTCGACAAAAGAGATAACACCCCCCCATTACGTCATGCTTCAGAAATGTGTAAAATGGTCCGTTTTCAAATGTTTTATTTTTGAACGTCAGTTCACATTTGTAGGTGGATCATCAGTGTTAGAGCTAAAATTAGCATGTTTAAAGTGATTTTCATGCTTCCAGGGGCCCTAAACACAAGATTTATGGAATGGTTAAAAGTGCATGAAAATGGCCAATTTACTCACTCTGAGTTCTCAAAAAGCGTTTCTTCACCCCGGGAAGGTAATTAAATACCATTTGGAGGCATTTAATGTTCGAGCAAAAACAGCTGATTTTCGACAAAAGAGATAACACCCCCCCATTACGTCATGCTTCAAAAATGTGGAAAATGGTCCGTTTTCAAATGTTTTATTTTTGAACGTCAGTTCACATTTGTAGGTGGATCATCAGTGTTAGAGCTAAAATTAGCGTGTTTAAAGTGATTTTCATGCTTCCACGGGCCCTAAACACAAGATTTATGGAATGGTTAAAAGTGCATGAAAATGGCCAATTTACTCACTCTGAGTTCTCAAAAAGGGTTTCTTCACCCCGGGAAGTGAATTAAATGCTATTTGGAGGCATTTAATGTTCAAGCAAAAACAGCTGATTTTCGACAAAAGAGATAACACCCCCCCATTACGTCATGCTTCAGAAATGTGGAAAATGGTCCGTTTTCAAATGTTTTATTTTTGAACGTCAGTTCACATTTGTAGGTGGATCATCAGTGTTAGAGCTAAAATTAGCATGTTTAAAGTGATTTTCATGCTTCCAGGGGCTCGGGAAGTGAATTAAATACCATTTGGAGGCATTTAATGTTCAAGCAAAAACAGCTGATTTTCGACAAAAGAGATAACACCCCCCACATTACGTCATGCTTCAGAAATGTGTAAAATGGTCCGTTTTCAAATGTTTTATTTTTGAACGTCAGTTCACATTTGTAGGTGGATCATCAGTGTTAGAGCTAAAATTAGCATGTTTAAAGTGATTTTCATGCTTCCAGGGGCCCTAAACACAAGATTTATGGAATGGTTAAAAGTGCATGAAAATGGCCAATTTACTCACTCTGAGTTCTCAAAAAGCGTTTCTTCACCCCGGGAAGGTAATTAAATACCATTTGGAGGCATTTAATGTTCGAGCAAAAACAGCTGATTTTCGACAAAAGAGATAACACCCCCCCATTACGTCATGCTTCAAAAATGTGGAAAATGGTCCGTTTTCAAATGTTTTATTTTTGAACGTCAGTTCACATTTGTAGGTGGATCATCAGTGTTAGAGCTAAAATTAGCATGTTTAAAGTGATTTTCATGCTTCCAGGGGCTCGGGAAGTGAATTAAATACCATTTGGAGGCATTTAATGTTCAAGCAAAAACGGCTGATTTTCGACAAAAGAGATAACACCCCCCCATTACGTCATGCTTCAGAAATGTGGAAAATGGTCCGTTTTCAAATGTTTTATTTTTGAACGTCAGTTCACATTTGTAGGTGGATCATCAGTGTTAGAGCTAAAATTAGCATGTTTAAAGTGATTTTCATGCTTCCAGGGGCCCTAAACACAAGATTTATGGAATGGTTAAAAGTGCATGAAAATGGCCAATTTACTCACTCTGAGTTCTCAAAAAGCGTTTCTTCACCCCGGGAAGGTAATTAAATACCATTTGGAGGCATTTAATGTTCGAGCAAAAACAGCTGATTTTCGACAAAAGAGATAACACCCCCCCATTACGTCATGCTTCAAAAATGTGGAAAATGGTCCGTTTTCAAATGTTTTATTTTTGAACGTCAGTTCACATTTGTAGGTGGATCATCAGTGTTAGAGCTAAAATTAGCATGTTTAAAGTGATTTTCATGCTTCCAGGGGCTCGGGGAGTGAATTAAATACCATTTGGAGGCATTTAATGTTCAAGCAAAAACAGCTGATTTTCGACAAAAGAGATAACACCCCCCCATTACGTCATGCTTCAGAAATGTGGAAAATGGTCCGTTTTCAAATGTTTTATTTTTGAACGTCAGTTCACATTTGTAGGTGGATCATCAGTGTTAGAGCTAAAATTAGCATGTTTAAAGTGATTTTCATGCTTCCAGGGGCCCTAAACACAAGATTTATGGAATGGGTAAAAGTGTATGAAAATGGCCAATTTACTCACTCTGAGTTCTCAAAAAGGGTTTCTTCACCCCCGGGAAGTTATTAAATACCATTTGGAGGCATTTACTGTTCGAGCAAAAACGGCTGATTTTCGACAAAAGAGATAACACCCCCCCATTACG
The DNA here is from genome assembly GCF_964263255.1 of Lissotriton vulgaris. Taxonomy (NCBI): domain Eukaryota; kingdom Metazoa; phylum Chordata; class Amphibia; order Caudata; family Salamandridae; genus Lissotriton; species Lissotriton vulgaris. Next base: position 20,705 of record NW_028252003.1, on the reverse strand, counting down.
TCATGCTTCAGAAATGTAGAAAATGGTCCGTTTTCAAATGTTTTATTTTTGAACGTCAGTTCACATTTGTAGGTGGATCATCAGTGTTAGAGCTAAAATTAGCATGTTTAAAGTGATTTTCATGCTTCCAGGGGCTCGGGAATTGAATTAAATACCATTTGGAGGCATTTAATGTTCAAGCAAAAACGGCTGATTTTCGACAAAAGAGATAACACCCCCCCATTACGTCATGCTTCAGAAATGTGGAAAATGATCCGTTTTCAAATGTTTTATTTTTGAACGTCAGTTCACATTTGTAGGTGGATCATCAGTGTTAGAGCTAAAATTAGCATGTTTAAAGTGATTTTCATGCTTCCAGGGGCCCTAAACACAAGATTTATGGAATGGTTAAAAGTGCATGAAAATGGCCAATTTACTCACTCTGAGTTCTCAAAAAGGGTTTCTTCACCCCCGGGAAGTTAATTAAATACCATTTGGAGGCATTTACTGTTCGAGCAAAAACGGCTGATTTTCGACAAAAGAGATAACACCCCCCCATTACGTCATGCTTGAGAAATGTGGAAAATGGTCCGTTTTCAAATGTTTTATTTTTGAACGTCAGTTCACATTTGTAGGTGGATCATCAGTGTTAGAGCTAAAATTAGCATGTTTAAAATGATTTTCATGCTTCCAGGGGCTCGGGAAGTGAATTAAATACCATTTGGAGGCATTTAATGTTCAAGCAAAAACAGCTGATTTTCGACAAAAGAGATAACACCCCCCACATTACGTCATGCTTCAGAAATGTGTAAAATGGTCCGTTTTCAAATGTTTTATTTTTGAACGTCAGTTCACATTTGTAAGTGGATCATCAGTGTTAGAGCTAAAATTAGCATGTTTAAAGTGATTTTCATGCTTCCAGGGGCCCTAAACACAAGATTTATGGAATGGTTAAAAGTGCATGAAAATGGCCAATTTACTCACTCTGAGTTCTCAAAAAGCGTTTCTTCACCCCGGGAAGGTAATTAAATACCATTTGGAGGCATTAAATGTTCGAGCAAAAACAGCTGATTTTCGACAAAAGAGATAACACCCCCCATTACGTCATGCTTCAAAAATGTGGAAAATGGTCCGTTTTCAAATGTTTTATTTTTGAACGTCAGTTCACATTTGTAGGTGGATCATCAGTGTTAGAGCTAAAATTAGCATGTTTAAAGTGATTTTCATGCTTCCAGGGGCTCGGGAAGTGAATTAAATACCATTTGGAGGCATTTAATGTTCAAGCAAAAACTGCTGATTTTCGACAAAAGAGATAACACCCCCCCATTATGTCATGCTTCAGAAATGTGTAAAATGGTCCGTTTTCAAATGTTTTATTTTTGAACGTCAGTTCACATTTGTAGGTGGATCATCAGTGTTAGAGCTAAAATTAGCATGATTAAAGTGATTTTCATGCTTCCAGGGGCCCTAAACACAAGATTTATGGAATGGTTAAAAGTGCATGAAAATGGCCAATTTACTCACTCTGAGTTCTCAAAAAGCGTTTCTTCACCCCGGGAAGGTAATTAAATACCATTTGGAGGCATTTAATGTTCGAGCAAAAACAGCTGATTTTCGACAAAAGAGATAACACCCCCCCATTACGTCATGCTTCAAAAATGTGGAAAATGGTCCGTTTTCAAATGTTTTATTTTTGAACGTCAGTTCACATTTGTAGGTGGATCATCAGTGTTAGAGCTAAAATTAGCATGTTTAAATTGATTTTCATGCTTCCAGGGGCTCGGGAAGTGAATTAAATACCATTTGGAGGCATTTAATGTTCAAGCAAAAACGGCTGATTTTCGACAAAAGAGATAACACCCCCCCATTACGTCATGCTTCAGAAATGTGGAAAATGGTCCGTTTTCAAATGTTTTATTTTTGAACGTCAGTTCACATTTGTAGGTGGATCATCAGTGTTAGAGCTAAAATTACCGTGTTTAAAGTGATTTTCATGCTTCCACGGGCCCTAAACACAAGATTTATGGAATGGTTAAAAGTGCATGAAAATGGCCAATTTACTCACTCTGAGTTCTCAAAAAGGGTTTCTTCACCCCGGGAAGTGAATTAAATGCTATTTGGAGGCATTTAATGTTCAAGCAAAAACAGCTGATTTTCGACAAAAGAGATAACACCCCCCATTACGTCATGCTTCAGAAATGTGGAAAATGGTCCGTTTTCAAATGTTTTATTTTTGAACGTCAGTTCACATTTGTAGGTGGATCATCAGTGTTAGAGCTAAAATTAGCATGTTTAAAGTGATTTTCATGCTTCCAGGGGCTCGGGAAGTGAATTAAATACCATTTGGAGGCATTTAATGTTCAAGCAAAAACGGCTGATTTTCGACAAAAGAGATAACACCCCCCCATTATGTCATGCTTCAGAAATGTGGAAAATGGTCCGTTTTCAAATGTTTTATTTTTGAACGTTAGTTCACATTTGTAGGTGGATCATCAGTGTTAGAGCTAAAATTAGCATGTTTAAAGTGATTTTCATGCTTCCAGGGGCCCTAAACACAAGATTTATGGAATGGTTAAAAGTGCATGAAAATGGCCAATTTACTCACTCTGAGTTCTCAAAAAGGGTTTCTTCACCCCCGGGAAGTTAATTAAATACCATTTGGAGGCATTTACTGTTCGAGCAAAAACGGCTGATTTTCGACAAAAGAGATAACACCCCCCCATTACGTCATGCTTCAGAAATGTGGAAAATGGTCCGAATTCAAATGTTTTATTTTTGAACGTCAGTTCACATTTGTAGGTGGATCATCAGTGTTAGAGCTAAAATTAGCATGTTTAAAGTGATTTTCATGCTTCCAGGGGCTCGGGAAGTGAATTAAATACCATTTGGAGGCATTTAATGTTCAAGCAAAAACGGCTGATTTTCGACAAAAGAGATAACACCCCCCCATTACGTCATGCTTCAGAAATGTGGAAAATGGTCCGTTTTCAAATGTTTTATTTTTGAACGTCAGTTCACATTTGTAGGTGGATCATCAGTGTTAGAGCTAAAATTAGCGTGTTTAAAGTGATTTTCATGCTTCCACGGGCCCTAAACACAAGATTTATGGAATGGTTAAAAGTGCATGAAAATGGCCAATTTACTCACTCTGAGTTCTCAAAAAGGGTTTCTTCACCCCGGGAAGTGAATTAAATGCTATTTGGAGGCATTTAATGTTCAAGCAAAAACAGCTGATTTTCGACAAAAGAGATAACACCCCTCATTACGTCATGCTTCAGAAATGTGGAAAATGGTCCGTTTTCAAATGTTTTATTTTTGAACGTCAGTTCACATTTGTAGGTGGATCATCAGTGTTAGAGCTAAAATTAGCATGTTTAAAGTGATTTTCATGCTTCCAGGGGCTCGGGAAGTGAATTAAATACCATTTGGAGGCATTTAATGTTCAAGCAAAAACGGCTGATTTTCGACAAAAGATATAACACCCCCCCCCATTACGTCATGCTTCAGAAATGTGTAAAATGGTCCGTTTTCAAATGTTTTATTTTTGAACGTCAGTTCACATTTGTAGGTGGATCATCAGTGTTAGAGCTAAAATTAGCATGTTTAAAGTGATTTTCATGCTTCCAGGGGCCCTAAACACAAGATTTATGGAATGGTTAAAAGTGCATGAAAATGGCCAATTTACTCACTCTGAGTTCTCAAAAAGCGTTTCTTCACCCCGGGAAGGTAATTAAATACCATTTGGAGGCATTTAATGTTCGAGCAAAAACAGCTGATTTTCGACAAAAGAGATAACACCCCCCCATTACGTCATGCTTCAAAAATGTGGAAAATGGTCAGTTTTCAAATGTTTTATTTTTGAACGTCAGTTCACATTTGTAGGTGGATCATCAGTGTTAGAGCTAAAATTAGCATGTTTAAAGTGATTTTCATGCTTCCAGGGGCTCGGGAAGTGAATTAAATACCATTTGGAGGCATTTAATGTTCAAGCAAAAATGGCTGATTTTCGACAAAAGAGATAACACCCCCCCATTACGTCATGCTTCAGAAATGTGGAAAATGGTCCGTTTTCAAATGTTTTATTTTTGAACGTCAGTTCACATTTGTAGGTGGATCATCAGTGTTAGAGCTAAAATTAGCGTGTTTAAAGTGATTTTCATGCTTCCACGGGCCCTAAACACAAGATTTATGGAATGGTTAAAAGTGCATGAAAATGGCCAATTTACTCACTCTGAGTTCTCAAAAAGGGTTTCTTCACCCCGGGAAGTGAATTAAATGCTATTTGGAGGCATTTAATGTTCAAGCAAAAACAGCTGATTTTCGACAAAAGAGATAACACCCCCCATTACGTCATGCTTCAGAAATGTGGAAAATGGTCCGTTTTCAAATGTTTTATTTTTGAACGTCAGTTCACATTTGTAGGTGGATCATCAGTGTTAGAGCTAAAATTAGCATGTTTAAAGTGATTTTCATGCTTCCAGGGGCTCGGGAAGTGAATTAAATACCATTTGGAGGCATTTAATGTTCAAGCAAAAACGGCTGATTTTCGACAAAAGAGATAACACCCCCCCATTACGTCATGCTTCAGAAATGTGGAAAATGGTCCGTTTTCAAATGTTTTATTTTTGAACGTCAGTTCACATTTGTAGGTGGATCATCAGTGTTAGAGCTAAAATTAGCGTGTTTAAAGTGATTTTCATGCTTCCAGGGGCCCTAAACACAAGATTTATGGAATGGTTAAAAGTGCATGAAAATGGCCAATTTACTCACTCTGAGTTCTCAAAAAGGGTTTCTTCACCCCCGGGAAGTTAATTAAATACCATTTGGAGGCATTTACTGTTCGAGCAAAAACGGCTGATTTTCGACAAAAGAGATAACACCCCCCCATTACGTCATGCTTCAGAAATGTGGAAAATGGTCCGTTTTCAAATGTTTTATTTTTGAACGTCAGTTCACATTTGTAGGTGGATCATCAATGTTAGAGCTAAAATTAGCATGTTTAAAGTGATTTTCATGCTTCCAGGGGCCCTAAACACAAGATTTATGGAATGGTTAAAAGTGCATGAAAATGGCCAATTTACTCACTCTGAGTTCTCAAAAAGCGTTTCTTCACCCCGGGAAGGTAATTAAATACCATTTGGAGGCATTTAATGTTCGAGCAAAAAAAGCTGATTTTCGATAAAAGAGATAACACCCCCCCATTACGTCATGCTTCAAAAATGTGGAAAATGGTCCGTTTTCAAATGTTTTATTTTTGAACGTCAGTTCACATTTGTAGGAGGATCATCAGTGTTAGAGCTAAAATTACCATGTTTAAAATGATTTTCATGCTTCCAGGGGCTCGGGAAGTGAATTAAATACCATTTGGAGGCATTTAATGTTCAAGCAAAAACGGCTGATTTTCGACAAAAGAGATAACACCCCCCCCCATTATGTCATGCTTCAGAAATGTGTAAAATGGTCCGTTTTCAAATGTTTTATTTTTGAACGTCAGTTCACATTTGTAGGTGGATCATCAGTGTTAGAGCTAAAATTAGCATGTTTAAAGTGATTTTCATGCTTCCAGGGGCCCTAAACACAAGATTTATGGAATGGTTAAAAGTGCATGAAAATGGCCAATTTACTCACTCTGAGTTCTCAAAAAGCGTTTCTTCACCCCGGGAAGGTAATTAAATACCATTTGGAGGCATTTAATGTTCGAGCAAAAAAAGCTGATTTTCGATAAAAGAGATAACACCCCCCCATTACGTCATGCTTCAAAAATGTGGAAAATGGTCCGTTTTCAAATGTTTTATTTTTGAACGTCAGTTCACATTTGTAGGAGGATCATCAGTGTTAGAGCTAAAATTACCATGTTTAAAATGATTTTCATGCTTCCAGGGGCTCGGGAAGTGAATTAAATACCATTTGGAGGCATTTAATGTTCAAGCAAAAACGGCTGATTTTCGACAAAAGAGATAACACCCCCCCCCATTATGTCATGCTTCAGAAATGTGTAAAATGGTCCGTTTTCAAATGTTTTATTTTTGAACGTCAGTTCACATTTGTAGGTGGATCATCAGTGTTAGAGCTAAAATTAGCATGTTTAAAGTGATTTTCATGCTTCCAGGGGCCCTAAACACAAGATTTATGGAATGGTTAAAAGTGCATGAAAATGGCCAATTTACTCACTCTGAGTTCTCAAAAAGCGTTTCTTCACCCCGGGAAGGTAATTAAATACCATTTGGAGGCATTTAATGTTCGAGCAAAAACAGCTGATTTTCGACAAAAGAGATAACACCCCCCCATTACGTCATGCTTCAAAAATGTGGAAAATGGTCAGTTTTCAAATGTTTTATTTTTGAACGTCAGTTCACATTTGTAGGTGGATCATCAGTGTTAGAGCTAAAATTAGCATGTTTAAAGTGATTTTCATGCTTCCAGGGGCTCGGGAAGTGAATTAAATACCATTTGGAGGCATTTAATGTTCAAGCAAAAACGGCTGATTTTCGACAAAAGAGATAACACCCCCCCATTACGTCATGCTTCAGAAATGTGGAAAATGGTCCGTTTTCAAATGTTTTATTTTTGAACGTCAGTTCACATTTGTAGGTGGATCATCAGTGTTAGAGCTAAAATTAGCGTGTTTAAAGTGATTTTCATGCTTCCACGGGCCCTAAACACAAGATTTATGGAATGGTTAAAAGTGCATGAAAATGGCCAATTTACTCACTCTGAGTTCTCAAAAAGGGTTTCTTCACCCCGGGAAGTGAATTAAATGCTATTTGGAGGCATTTAATGTTCAAGCAAAAACAGCTGATTTTCGACAAAAGAGATAACACCCCCCATTACGTCATGCTTCAGAAATGTGGAAAATGGTCCGTTTTCAAATGTTTTATTTTTGAACGTCAGTTCACATTTGTAGGTGGATCATCAGTGTTAGAGCTAAAATTAGCATGTTTAAAGTGATTTTCATGCTTCCAGGGGCTCGGGAAGTGAATTAAATACCATTTGGAGGCATTTAATGTTCAAGCAAAAACGGCTGATTTTCGACAAAAGAGATAACACCCCCCCATTACGTCATGCTTCAGAAATGTGGAAAATGGTCCGTTTTCAAATGTTTTATTTTTGAACGTCAGTTCACATTTGTAGGTGGATCATCAGTGTTAGAGCTAAAATTAGCGTGTTTAAAGTGATTTTCATGCTTCCAGGGGCCCTAAACACAAGATTTATGGAATGGTTAAAAGTGCATGAAAATGGCCAATTTACTCACTCTGAGTTCTCAAAAAGGGTTTCTTCACCCCCGGGAAGTTAATTAAATACCATTTGGAGGCATTTACTGTTCGAGCAAAAACGGCTGATTTTCGACAAAAGAGATAACACCCCCCCATTACGTCATGCTTCAGAAATGTGGAAAATGGTCCGTTTTCAAATGTTTTATTTTTGAACGTCAGTTCACATTTGTAGGTGGATCATCAATGTTAGAGCTAAAATTAGCATGTTTAAAGTGATTTTCATGCTTCCAGGGGCTCGGGAAGTGAATTAAATACCATTTGGAGGCATTTAATGTTCAAGCAAAAACAGCTGATTTTTGACAAAAGAGATAACACCCCCCACATTACGTCATGCTTCAGAAATGTGTAAAATGGTCCGTTTTCAAATGTTTTATTTTTGAACGTCAGTTCACATTTGTAGGTGGATCATCAGTGTTAGAGCTAAAATTAGCATGTTTAAAGTGATTTTCATGCTTCCAGGGGCCCTAAACACAAGATTTATGGAATGGTTAAAAGTGCATGAAAATGGCCAATTTACTCACTCTGAGTTCTCAAAAAGCGTTTCTTCACCCCGGGAAGGTAATTAAATACCATTTGGAGGCATTTAATGTTCGAGCAAAAAAAGCTGATTTTCGATAAAAGAGATAACACCCCCCCATTACGTCATGCTTCAAAAATGTGGAAAATGGTCCGTTTTCAAATGTTTTATTTTTGAACGTCAGTTCACATTTGTAGGAGGATCATCAGTGTTAGAGCTAAAATTACCATGTTTAAAATGATTTTCATGCTTCCAGGGGCTCGGGAAGTGAATTAAATACCATTTGGAGGCATTTAATGTTCAAGCAAAAACGGCTGATTTTCGACAAAAGAGATAACACCCCCCCCCCATTATGTCATGCTTCAGAAATGTGTAAAATGGTCCGTTTTCAAATGTTTTATTTTTGAACGTCAGTTCACATTTGTAGGTGGATCATCAGTGTTAGAGCTAAAATTAGCATGTTTAAAGTGATTTTCATGCTTCCAGGGGCCCTAAACACAAGATTTATGGAATGGTTAAAAGTGCATGAAAATGGCCAATTTACTCACTCTGAGTTCTCAAAAAGCGTTTCTTCACCCCGGGAAGGTAATTAAATACCATTTGGAGGCATTTAATGTTCGAGCAAAAACAGCTGATTTTCGACAAAAGAGATAACACCCCCCCATTACGTCATGCTTCAAAAATGTGGAAAATGGTCCGTTTTCAAATGTTTTATTTTTGAACGTCAGTTCACATTTGTAGGTGGATCATCAGTGTTAGAGCTAAAATTAGCATGTTTAAAGTGATTTTCATGCTTCCAGGGGCTCGGGAAGTGAATTAAATACCATTTGGAGGCATTTAATGTTCAAGCAAAAACGGCTGATTTTCGACAAAAGAGATAACACCCCCCCATTACGTCATGCTTCAGAAATGTGGAAAATGGTCCGTTTTCAAATGTTTTATTTTTGAACGTCAGTTCACATTTGTAGGTGGATCATCAGTGTTAGAGCTAAAATTAGCGTGTTTAAAGTGATTTTCATGCTTCCACGGGCCCTAAACACAAGATTTATGGAATGGTTAAAAGTGCATGAAAATGGCCAATTTACTCACTCTGAGTTCTCAAAAAGGGTTTCTTCACCTCGGGAAGTGAATTAAATGCTATTTGGAGGCATTTAATGTTCAAGCAAAAACAGCTGATTTTCGACAAAAGAGATAACACCCCCCATTACGTCATGCTTCAGAAATGTGGAAAATGGTCCGTTTTCAAATGTTTTATTTTTGAACGTCAGTTCACATTTGTAGGTGGATCATCAGTGTTAGAGCTAAAATTAGCATGTTTAAAGTGATTTTCATGCTTCCAGGGGCTCAGGAAGTGAATTAAATACCATTTGGAGGCATTTAATGTTCAAGCAAAAACGGCTGATTTTCGACAAAAGAGATAACACCCCCCCATTACGTCATGCTTCAGAAATGTGGAAAATGGTCCGTTTTCAAATGTTTTATTTTTGAACGTTAGTTCACATTTGTAGGTGGATCATCAGTGTTAGAGCTAAAATTAGCATGTTTAAAGTGATTTTCATGCTTCCAGGGGCCCTAAACACAAGATTTATGGAATGGTTAAAAGTGCATGAAAATGGCCAATTTACTCACTCTGAGTTCTCAAAAAGGGTTTATTCACCCCCGGGAAGTTAATTAAATACCATTTGGAGGCATTTACTGTTCGAGCAAAAACGGCTGATTTTCGACAAAAGAGATAACACCCCCCCATTACGTCATGCTTCAGAAATGTGGAAAATGGTCCGTTTTCAAATGTTTTATTTTTGAACGTCAGTTCACATTTGTAGGTGGATCATCAGTGTTAGAGCTAAAATTAGCATGTTTAAAGTGATTTTCATGCTTCCAGGGGCTCGGGAAGTGAATTAAATACCATTTGGAGGCATTTAATGTTCAAGCAAAAACGGCTGATTTTCGACAAAAGAGATAACACCCCCCCATTACGTCATGCTTCAGAAATGTGGAAAATGGTCCGTTTTCAAATGTTTTATTTTTGAACGTCAGTTCACATTTGTAGGTGGATCATCAGTGTTAGAGCTAAAATTAGCGTGTTTAAAGTGATTTTCATGCTTCCACGGGCCCTAAACACAAGATTTATGGAATGGTTAAAAGTGCATGAAAATGGCCAATTTACTCACTCTGAGTTCTCAAAAAGGGTTTCTTCACCCCGGGAAGTGAATTAAATGCTATTTGGAGGCATTTAATGTTCAAGCAAAAACAGCTGATTTTCGACAAAAGAGATAACACCCCCCATTACGTCATGCTTCAGAAATGTGGAAAATGGTCCGTTTTCAAATGTTTTATTTTTGAACGTCAGTTCACATTTGTAGGTGGATCATCAGTGTTAGAGCTAAAATTAGCATGTTTAAAGTGATTTTCATGCTTCCAGGGGCTCGGGAAGTGAATTAAATACCATTTGGAGGCATTTAATGTTCAAGCAAAAACAGCTGATTTTCGACAAAAGAGATAACACCCCCCCATTACGTCATGCTTCAGAAATGTGTAAAATGGTCCGTTTTCAAATGTTTTATTTTTGAACGTCAGTTCACATTTGTAGGTGGATCATCAGTGTTAGAGCTAAAATTAGCATGTTTAAAGTGATTTTCATGCTTCCAGGGGCCCTAAACACAAGATTTATGGAATGGTTAAAAGTGCATGAAAATGGCCAATTTACTCACTCTGAGTTCTCAAAAAGGGTTTATTCACCCCCGGGAAGTTAATTAAATACCATTTGGAGGCATTTACTGTTCGAGCAAAAACGGCTGATTTTCGACAAAAGAGATAACACCCCCCCATTACGTCATGCTTCAGAAATGTGGAAAATGGTCCGTTTTCAAATGTTTTATTTTTGAACGTCAGTTCACATTTGTAGGTGGATCATCAGTGTTAGAGCTAAAATTAGCATGTTTAAAGTGATTTTCATGCTTCCAGGGGCTCGGGAAGTGAATTAAATACCATTTGGAGGCATTTAATGTTCAAGCAAAAACGGCTGATTTTCGACAAAAGAGATAACACCCCCCCATTACGTCATGCTTCAGAAATGTGGAAAATGGTCCGTTTTCAAATGTTTTATTTTTGAACGTCAGTTCACATTTGTAGGTGGATCATCAGTGTTAGAGCTAAAATTAGCGTGTTTAAAGTGATTTTCATGCTTCCACGGGCCCTAAACACAAGATTTATGGAATGGTTAAAAGTGCATGAAAATGGCCAATTTACTCACTCTGAGTTCTCAAAAAGGGTTTCTTCACCCCGGGAAGTGAATTAAATGCTATTTGGAGGCATTTAATGTTCAAGCAAAAACAGCTGATTTTCGACAAAAGAGATAACACCCCCCATTACGTCATGCTTCAGAAATGTGGAAAATGGTCTGTTTTCAAATTTTTTATTTTTGAACGTCAGTTCACATTTGTAGGTGGATCATCAGTGTTAGAGCTAAAATTAGCATGTTTAAAGTGATTTTCATGCTTCCCTGGGCTCGGGAAGTGAATTAAATACCATTTGGAGGCATTTAATGTTCAAGCAAAAACGGCTGATTTTCGACAAAAGAGATAACACCCCCCCATTACGTCATGCTTCAGAAATGTGGAAAATGGTCCGTTTTCAAATGTTTTATTTTTGAACGTCAGTTCACATTTGTAGGTGGATCATCAGTGTTAGAGCTAAAATTAGCATGTTTAAAGTGATTTTCATGCTTCCAGGGGCCCTAAACACAAGATTTATGGAATGGTTAAAAGTGCATGAAAATGGCCAATTTACTCACTCTGAGTTCTCAAAAAGGGTTTCTTCACCCCCGGGAAGTTAATTAAATACCATTTGGAGGCATTTACTGTTCGAGCAAAAACGGCTGATTTTCGACAAAAGAGATAACACCCCCCCATTACGTCATGCTTCAGAAATGTCGAAAATGGTCCGTTTTCAAATGTTTTATTTTTGAACGTCAGTTCACATTTGTAGGTGGATCATCAGTGTTAGAGCTAAAATTAGCATGTTTAAAGTGATTTTCATGCTTCCAGGGGCTCGGGAAGTGAATTAAATACCATTTGGAGGCATTTAATGTTCAAGCAAAAACAGCTGATTTTCGACAAAAGAGATAACACCCCCCACATTACGTCATGCTTCAGAAATGTGTAAAATGGTCCGTTTTCAAATGTTTTATTTTTGAACGTCAGTTCACATTTGTAGGTGGATCATCAGTGTTAGAGCTAAAATTAGCATGTTTAAAGTGATTTTCATGCTTCCAGGGGCCCTAAACACAAGATTTATGGAATGGTTAAAAGTGCATGAAAATGGCCAATTTACTCACTCTGAGTTCTCAAAAAGCGTTTCTTCACCCAGGGAAGGTAATTAAATACCATTTGGAGGCATTTAATGTTCGAACAAAAACAGCTGATTTTTGACAAAAGAGATAACACCCCCCCATTACGTCATGCTTCAAAAATGTGGAAAATGGTCCGTTTTCAAATGTTTTATTTTTGAACGTCAGTTCACATTTGTAGGTGGATCATCAGTGTTAGAGCTAAAATTAGCATGTTTAAAGTGATTTTCATGCTTCCAGGGGCTCGGGAAGTGAATTAAATACCATTTGGAGGCATTTAATGTTCAAGCAAAAACGGCTGATTTTCGACAAAAGAGATAACACCCCCCCATTACGTCATGCTTCAGAAATGTGTAAAATGGTCCATTTTCAAATGTTTTATTTTTGAACGTCAGTTCACATTTGTAGGTGGATCATCAGTGTTAGAGCTAAAATTAGCATGTTTAAAGTGATTTTCATGCTTCCAGGGGCCCTAAACACAAGATTTATGGAATGGTTAAAAGTGCATGAAAATGGCCAATTTACTCACTCTGAGTTCTCAAAAAGCGTTTCTTCACCCTGGGAAGGTAATTAAATACCATTTGGAGGCATTTAATGTTCGAGCAAAAACAGCTGATTTTCGACAAAAGAGATAACACCCCCCCATTACGTCATGATTCAAAAATGTGGAAAATGGTCCGTTTTCAAATGTTTTATTTTTGAACGTCAGTTCACATTTGTAGGTGGATCATCAGTGTTAGAGCTAAAATTAGCATGTTTAAAGTGATTTTCATGCTTCCAGGGGCTCGGGAAGTGAATTAAATACCATTTGGAGGCATTTAATGTTCAAGCAAAAACGGCTGCTTTTCGACAAAAGAGATAACACCCCCCCATTACGTCATGCTTCAGAAATGTGGAAAATGGTCCGTTTTCAAATGTTTTATTTTTGAACGTCAGTTCACATTTGTAGGTGGATCATCAGTGTTAGAGCTAAAATTAGCGTGTTTAAAGTGATTTTCATGCTTCCACGGGCCCTAAACACAAGATTTATGGAATGGTTAAAAGTGCATGAAAATGGCCAATTTACTCACTCTGAGTTCTCAAAAAGGGTTTCTTCACCCCGGGAAGTGAATTAAATGCTATTTGGAGGCATTTAATGTTCAAGCAAAAACAGCTGATTTTCGACAAAAGAGATAACACCCCCCATTACGTCATGCTTCAGAAATGTGGAAAATGGTCCGTTTTCAAATGTTTTATTTTTGAACGTCAGTTCACATTTGTAGGTGGATCATCAGTGTTAGAGCTAAAATTAGCATGTTTAAAGTGATTTTCATGCTTCCAGGGGCTCGGGAAGTGAATTAAATACCATTTGGAGGCATTTAATGTTCAAGCAAAAACCGTTGATTTTCGACAAAAGAGATAACACCCCCCCATTACGTCATGCTTCAGAAATGTGGAAAATGGTCCGTTTTCAAATGTTTTATTTTTGAACGTCAGTTCACATTTGTAGGTGGATCATCAGTGTTAGAGCTAAAATTAGCATGTTTAAAGTGATTTTCATGCTTCCAGGGGCCCTAAACACAAGATTTATGGAATGGTTAAAAGTGCATGAAAATGGCCAATTTACTCACTCTGAGTTCTCAAAAAGGGTTTCTTCACCCCCGGGAAGTTAATTAAATACCATTTGGAGGCATTTACTGTTCGAGCAAAAACGGCAGATTTTCGACAAAAGAGATAACACCCCCCCATTACGTCATGCTTCAGAAATGTGGAAAATGGTCCGTTTTCAAATGTTTTATTTTTGAACGTCAGTTCACATTTGTAGGTGGATCATCAGTGTTAGAGCTAAAATTAGCATGTTTAAAGTGATTTTCATGCTTCCAGGGGCTCTGGAAGTGAATTAAATACCATTTGGAGGCATTTAATGTTCAAGCAAAAACAGCTGATTTTCGACAAAAGAGATAACACCCCCCCCCATTACGTCATGCTTCAGAAATGTGTAAAATGGTCCATTTTCAAATGTTTTATTTTTGAACGTCAGTTCACATTTGTAGGTGGATCATCAGTGTTAGAGCTAAAATTAGCATGTTTAAAGTGATTTTCATGCTTCCAGGGGCCCTAAACACAAGATTTATGGAATGGTTAAAAGTGCATGAAAATGGCCAATTTACTCACTCTGAGTTCTCAAAAAGCGTTTCTTCACCCCGGGAAGGTAATTAAATACCATTTGGAGGCATTTACTGTTCGAGCAAAAACGGCTGATTTTCGACAAAAGAGATAACACCCCCCCATTACGTCATGCTTCAGAAATGTGGAAAATGGTCCGTTTTCAAATGTTTTATTTTTGAACGTCAGTTCACATTTGTAGGTGGATCATCAGTGTTAGAGCTAAAATTAGCATGTTTAAAGTGATTTTCATGCTTCCAGGGGCTCGGGAAGTGAATTAAATACCATTTGGAGGCATTTAATGTTCAAGCAAAAACAGCTGATTTTCGACAAAAGAGATAACACCCCCCACATTACGTCATGCTTCAGAAATGTGTAAAATGGTCCGTTTTCAAATGTTTTAGTTTTTGAACGTCAGTTCACATTTGTAGGTGGATCATCAGTGTTAGAGCTAAAATTAGCATGTTTAAAGTGATTTTCATGCTTCCAGGGGCCCTAAACACAAGATTTATGGAATGGTTAAAAGTGCATGAAAATGGCCAATTTACTCACTCTGAGTTCTCAAAAAGCGTTTCTTCACCCCGGGAAGGTAATTAAATACCATTTGGAGGCATTTAATGTTCGAGCAAAAACAGCTGATTTTCGACAAAAGAGATAACACCCCCCCATTACGTCATGCTTCAAAAATGTGGAAAATGGTCCGTTTTCAAATGTTTTATTTTTGAACGTCAGTTCACATTTGTAGGTGGATCATCAGTGTTAGAGCTAAAATTAGCATGTTTAAAGTGATTTTCATGCTTCCAGGGGCTCGGGAAGTGAATTAAATACCATTTGGAGGCATTTAATGTTCAAGCAAAAACGGCTGATTTTCGACAAAAGAGATAACACCCCCCCATTACGTCATGCTTCAGAAATGTGTAAAATGGTCCGTTTTCAAATGTTTTATTTTTGAACGTCAGTTCACATTTGTAGGTGGATCATCAGTGTTAGAGCTAAAATTAGCATGTTTAAAGTGATTTTCATGCTTCCAGGGGCCCTAAACACAAGATTTATGGAATGGTTAAAAGTGCATGAAAATGGCCAATTTACTCACTCTGAGTTCTCAAAAAGCGTTTCTTCACCCCGGGAAGGTAATTAAATACCATTTGGAGGCATTTAATGTTCGAGCAAAAACAGCTGATTTTCGACAAAAGAGATTACACCCCCCCATTACGTCATGCTTCAAAAATGTGGAAAATGGTCCATTTTCAAATGTTTTATTTTTGAACGTCAGTTCACATTTGTAGGTGGATCATCAGTGTTAGAGCTAAAATTAGCATGTTTAAAGTGATTTTCATGCTTCCAGGGGCTCGGTAAGTAAATTAAATACCATTTGGAGGCATTTAATGTTCAAGCAAAAACGGCTGATTTTCGACAAAAGAGATAACACCCCCCCATTACGTCATGCTTCAGAAATGTGGAAAATGGTCCGTTTTCAAATGTTTTATTTTTGAACGTCAGTTCACATTTGTAGGTGGATCATCAGTGTTAGAGCTAAAATTAGCATGTTTAAAGTGATTTTCATGCTTCCAGGGGCCCTAAACACAAGATTTATGGAATGGTTAAAAGTGCATGAAAATGGCCAATTTACTCACTCTGAGTTCTCAAAAAGCGTTTCTTCACCCCGGGAAGGTAATTAAATACCATTTGGAGGCATTTAATGTTCGAGCAAAAACAGCTGATTTTCGACAAAAGAGATAACACCCCCCCATTACGTCATGCTTCAAAAATGTGGAAAATGGTCCGTTTTCAAATGTTTTATTTTTGAACGTCAGTTCACATTTGTAGGTGGATCATCAGTGTTAGAGCTAAAATTAGCATGTTTAAAGTGATTTTCATGCTTCCAGGGGCTCGGGAAGTGAATTAAATACCATTTGGAGGCATTTAATGTTCAAGCAAAAACGGCTGATTTTCGACAAAAGAGATAACACCCCCCCATTACGTCATGCTTCAGAAATGTGGAAAATGGTCCGTTTTCAAATGTTTTATTTTTGAACGTCAGTTCACATTTGTAGGTGGATCATCAGTGTTAGAGCTAAAATTAGCGTGTTTAAAGTGATTTTCATGCTTCCACGGGCCCTAAACACAAGATTTATGGAATGGTTAAAAGTGCATGAAAATGGCCAATTTACTCACTCTGAGTTCTCAAAAAGGGTTTCTTCACCCCGGGAAGTGAATTAAATGCTATTTGGAGGCATTTAATGTTCAAGCAAAAACAGCTGATTTTCGACAAAAGAGATAACACCCCCCATTACGTCATGCTTCAGAAATGTGGAAAATGGTCCGTTTTCAAATGTTTTATTTTTGAACGTCAGTTCACATTTGTAGGTGGATCATCAGTGTTAGAGCTAAAATTAGCATGTTTAAAGTGATTTTCATGCTTCCAGGGGCTCAGGAAGTGAATTAAATACCATTTGGAGGCATTTAATGTTCAAGCAAAAACGGCTGATTTTCGACAAAAGAGATAACACCCCCCCATTACGTCATGCTTCAGAAATGTGGAAAATGGTCCGTTTTCAAATGTTTTATTTTTGAACGTTAGTTCACATTTGTAGGTGGATCATCAGTGTTAGAGCTAAAATTAGCATGTTTAAAGTGATTTTCATGCTTCCAGGGGCCCTAAACACAAGATTTATGGAATGGTTAAAAGTGCATGAAAATGGCCAATTTACTCACTCTGAGTTTTCAAAAAGGGTTTCTTCACCCCCGGGAAGTTAATTAAATACCATTTGGAGGCATTTACTGTTCGAGCAAAAACGGCTGATTTTCGACAAAAGAGATAACACCCCCCCATTACGTCATGCTTCAGAAATGTGGAAAATGGTCCGTTTTCAAATGTTTTATTTTTGAACGTCAGTTCACATTTGTAGGTGGATCATCAGTGTTAGAGCTAAAATTAGCATGTTTAAAGTGATTTTCATGCTTCCAGGGGCTCGGGAAGTGAATTAAATACCATTTGGAGGCATTTAATGTTCAAGCAAAAACGGCTGATTTTCGACAAAAGAGATAACACCCCCCCATTACGTCATGCTTCAGAAATGTGGAAAATGGTCCGTTTTCAAATGTTTTATTTTTGAACGTCAGTTCACATTTGTAGGTGGATCATCAGTGTTAGAGCTAAAATTAGCGTGTTTAAAGTGATTTTCATGCTTCCACGGGCCCTAAACACAAGATTTATGGAATGGTTAAAAGTGCATGAAAATGGCCAATTTACTCACTCTGAGTTCTCAAAAAGGGTTTCTTCACCCCGGGAAGTGAATTAAATGCTATTTGGAGGCATTTAATGTTCAAGCAAAAACAGCTGATTTTCGACAAAAGAGATAACACCCCCCATTACGTCATGCTTCAGAAATGTGGAAAATGGTCCGTTTTCAAATGTTTTATTTTTGAACGTCAGTTCACATTTGTAGGTGGATCATCAGTGTTAGAGCTAAAATTAGCATGTTTAAAGTGATTTTCATGCTTCCAGGGGCTCGGGAAGTGAATTAAATACCATTTGGAGGCATTTAATGTTCAAGCAAAAACGGCTGATTTTCGACAAAAGAGATAACACCCCCCCCATTACGTCATGCTTCAGAAATGTGTAAAATGGTCCGTTTTCAAATGTTTTATTTTTGAACGTCAGTTCACATTTGTAGGTGGATCATCAGTGTTAGAGCTAAAATTAGCATGTTTAAAGTGATTTTCATGCTTCCAGGGGCCCTAAACACAAGATTTATGGAATGGTTAAAAGTGCATGAAAATGGCCAATTTACTCACTCTGAGTTCTCAAAAAGCGTTTCTTCACCCCGGGAAGGTAATTAAATACCATTTGGAGGCATTTAATGTTCGAGCAAAAACAGCTGATTTTCGACAAAAGAGATAACACCCCCCCATTACGTCATGCTTCAAAAATGTGGAAAATGGTCCGTTTTCAAATGTTTTATTTTTGAACGTCAGTTCACATTTGTAGGTGGATCATCAGTGTTAGAGCTAAAATTAGCATGTTTAAAGTGATTTTCATGCTTCCAGGGGCTCGGGAAGTGAATTAAATACCATTTGGAGGCATTTAATGTTCAAGCAAAAACGGCTGATTTTCGACAAAAGAGATAACACCCCCCCATTACGTCATGCTTCAGAAATGTGGAAAATGGTCCGTTTTCAAATGTTTTATTTTTGAACGTCAGTTCACATTTGTAGGTGGATCATCAGTGTTAGAGCTAAAATTAGCGTGTTTAAAGTGATTTTCATGCTTCCACGGGCCCTAAACACAAGATTTATGGAATGGTTAAAAGTGCATGAAAATGGCCAATTTACTCACTCTGAGTTCTCAAAAAGGGTTTCTTCACCCCGGGAAGTGAATTAAATGCTATTTGGAGGCATTTAATGTTCAAGCAAAAACAGCTGATTTTCGACAAAAGAGATAACACCCCCCATTACGTCATGCTTCAGAAATGTGGAAAATGGTCTGTTTTCAAATTTTTTATTTTTGAACGTCAGTTCACATTTGTAGGTGGATCATCAGTGTTAGAGCTAAAATTAGCATGTTTAAAGTGATTTTCATGCTTCCCTGGGCTCGGGAAGTGAATTAAATACCATTTGGAGGCATTTAATGTTCAAGCAAAAACGGCTGATTTTCGACAAAAGAGATAACACCCCCCATTACGTCATGCTTCAGAAATGTGGAAAATGGTCCGTTTTCAAATGTTTTATTTTTGAACGTCAGTTCACATTTGTAGGTGGATCATCAGTGTTAGAGCTAAAATTAGCATATTTAAAGTGATTTTCATGCTTCCAGGGGCCCTAAACACAAGATTTATGGAATGGTTTAAAGTGCATGAAAATGGCCAATTTACTCACTCTGAGTTCTCAAAAAGGGTTTCTTCACCCCCGGGAAGTTAATTAAATACCATTTGGAGGCATTTACTGTTCGAGCAAAAACGGCTGATTTTCGACAAAAGAGATAACACCCCCCCATTACGTCATGCTTCAGAAATGTCGAAAATGGTCCGTTTTCAAATGTTTTATTTTTGAACGTCAGTTCACATTTGTAGGTGGATCATCAGTGTTAGAGCTAAAATTAGCATGTTTAAAGTGATTTTCATGCTTCCAGGGGCTCGGGAAGTGAATTAAATACCATTTGGAGGCATTTAATGTTCAAGCAAAAACAGCTGATTTTCGACAAAAGAGATAACACCCCCCACATTACGTCATGCTTCAGAAATGTGTAAAATGGTCCGTTTTCAAATGTTTTATTTTTGAACGTCAGTTCACATTTGTAGGTGGATCATCAGTGTTAGAGCTAAAATTAGCATGTTTAAAGTGATTTTCATGCTTCCAGGGGCCCTAAACACAAGATTTATGGAATGGTTAAAAGTGCATGAAAATGGCCAATTTACTCACTCTGAGTTCTCAAAAAGCGTTTCTTCACCCCGGGAAGGTAATTAAATACCATTTGGAGGCATTTAATGTTCGAGCAAAAACAGCTGATTTTTGACAAAAGAGATAACACCCCCCCATTACGTCATGCTTCAAAAATGTGGAAAATGGTCCGTTTTCAAATGTTTTATTTTTGAACGTCAGTTCACATTTGTAGGTGGATCATCAGTGTTAGAGCTAAAATTAGCATGTTTAAAGTGATTTTCATGCTTCCAGGGGCTCGGGAAGTGAATTAAATACCATTTGGAGGCATTTAATGTTCAAGCAAAAACGGCTGATTTTCGACAAAAGAGATAACACCCCCCCATTACGTCATGCTTCAGAAATGTGTAAAATGGTCCATTTTCAAGTGTTTTATTTTTGAACGTCAGTTCACATTTGTAGGTGGATCATCAGTGTTAGAGCTAAAATTAGCATGTTTAAAGTGATTTTCATGCTTCCAGGGGCCCTAAACACAAGATTTATGGAATGGTTAAAAGTGCATGAAAATGGCCAATTTACTCACTCTGAGTTCTCAAAAAGCGTTTCTTCACCCCGGGAAGGTAATTAAATACCATTTGGAGGCATTTAATGTTCGAGCAAAAACAGCTGATTTTTGACAAAAGAGATAACACCCCCCCATTACGTCATGCTTCAGAAATGTCGAAAATGGTCCGTTTTCAAATGTTTTATTTTTGAACGTCAGTTCACATTTGTAGGTGGATCATCAGTGTTAGAGCTAAAATTAGCATGTTTAAAGTGATTTTCATGCTTCCAGGGGCTCGGGAAGTGAATTAAATACCATTTGGAGGCATTTAATGTTCAAGCAAAAACAGCTGATTTTCGACAAAAGAGATAACACCCCCCACATTACGTCATGCTTCAGAAATGTGTAAAATGGTCCGTTTTCAAATGTTTTATTTTTGAACGTCAGTTCACATTTGTAGGTGGATCATCAGTGTTAGAGCTAAAATTAGCATGTTTAAAGTGATTTTCATGCTTCCAG